>NC_056749.1:634153760-634278760 GCF_019279795.1 Protopterus annectens
AATAGATGCAGAGAAAAATGACCCCCGACTGCTTCCAGAGGAAAGCAATCAGGCAGCTACTCAGGAGCACTGGTCGGGTCTGCCAGAGAAAGAATTTCTGGCTCCCTGGTTACACAAACCCCCTGTATCCCGAAAGAGGCGTCTTCCATATGAGTTGCCCCCTCTGCCCTGAAGGGATTGTTCACCACGAGTGTCACGAAAGGATCCTTGGGATTTCTTGAACCACATCTTTCCTCCCTTTTGGTTCCGAGTAGGACCTCTGGGGGTTGGAAAAGCGTATGCCCACAGCAGACAAGGTCTTTCTGTCTTTCTCACTACATGCAAGTGTGTCTCATACCTTGGGTCCAAAAAGTGCAGATTTATCGACAGTTGCATTGACGAAGAAAGATTTAAAGGGAGTCTGCAAAGTCACACAATCGCATCTAAGCATTACATCTCATGACAACACCAGATGAGGCAGCTCGAGCTGCCCCCTCGGTGGTGTAAGATATCAAATGCATCGAGGAGTTTGAGATGGATTCAAGGGTAGCTAGATGCAAGGCAACAGTATCACGCACCTCATCAGACAGTACCCCCACCAAAGAGGAAGACATTTTGGAAATTAGGTCTCTTTGGAGGTGAGTAAAGTGTGTCAGTTCAGCAACCAAATGGCAAAGGTCACTGAAGCATAGGTCCACTTCCCTAGACTGTCCATGGTCCGAGATTCCCTGTTCAGAGGATGGACAGTGGAACTATCTTCTGCCAGTTCCCTCTTGGTGACTGCCGCCATGACCATAGAATCAGCTGTCAACTGCTTGGACCAGTGGGGCAGGTCTTCAGGTGTAGATAAAATTTTGTCTGGCTTCCGGGGGGCAGGTTCTACATTGTCCAGGGCCTTCCAGGCATGCTGTATAATTAATTTAACAGGGTCATCTGCCAGTGGGTTCATCCAGGAAGTAGATGGCTGGGCACAGAAGGCCTGTAGGAACACCGATTCCTCAAAAGAAGGGTTAGAGGACTTCCTGTCCCCCCACTGCTAGAGGACTTTGAGAATGTCTCTGAATGAAACGTCATCTGGGGGAGATTATGGGGACCCTTCCCCCACATCACAATCAGTGTCTTCTGTGATAGATTCCTCCAGGGAATCAAGGTGATTCCTCTTGCACCATTTCTTCCGGGGTGGCTCTCCAGTGGGATCTTCTGAGGAGGACTCTGGAGAGGGGGTTCCCTTCAAAGGGGGTTCTTGTGACTCAAATGCCTGGGGTCCCAACATAGCAGGTTGGGAGATTTGCATGCTAGGGGGGTCTCTGATACTGATATCATTGGTGCTGTCTGTGAGCTTTCGGAATAAAGGGCCCTCTCCATTACCTGTACAGCAGGCTCACTCAAGGAGGGATAGGAGCCCAGAACCAGAAGGGACAACCTCAAACCCGGTGTTACACCCCTCCCCGTAGAGCCCACCTCCAGTTGAGGAGTTCTGAGAGAACTGGAAGCCATTGGACCCATGGACATAGACGGTGTCAACAAGAAAATAGGCACCAGACTAAGCACCAAGGTATGCACGGTCCAAGCACTGCTCCGGGAAAGGTGGACGTTGCCGGCAGGGGAAACACAGCTGTCAGAGCCGAGACAGTATGTACCAAAGTGAACATCGGTACCGAGATCAGGGTGGATGTTGGAGGAGGATAAACAGGGGAAGATGTGGTAAAAGATTCTGAGCCAGGAGGGACGGAAGGTCTAGCTGGAATGGGCAATCCCCTAGCTGCCAGAAGCTGGTCCACAACCCACACTAGGTCTAGTTCTGAAAAACTCCTAGTGGATCTAAAGGAGGCTGTTGAAGGGTAATCAGGTCTTTCTAGAAAGGGGCTAAACCTCTGTCCCAAAAAAGGGTCATAAGTTGGAGAATATCTTGTCCTTGGCTGGTATTCGAATTTTGGAGCTGATGGAGCTGAAGAAACTGTCAGCAACATGGTTGGGGATGGTGCTGAGGCATGTACAGTCATTGGAGCCTATGTGGGAACCAAGGACAGCACCAAAATCAGTGGTGCCATGGTTGGAACTGAAATAGAAGTCAATATCATGGTCGGCACCGAGGAAGAAGACACAGAGCCTGGTGCCAAAGAGGTCTGTGCTGAGGGTGCCGGTGAAGCATGAAGCCAACTCAGTTCCGTAACTGATGGAGATGCAAGAACTGAGTGTCCATTTTTCCTTATGTTTTTTGGTCTTTGGAGGGGGTGAGACCTACGACCCAGATAGAGCCTCTGAGAAAGGTGTCTTGGGTATACCTTTTAAAATAAGTTTATTCTTATGTTCTGCTAGTGTCCAATTACTAAAACTAGCACAAATGTCACAGTCAGCTTTAATATGATACATGCCCAAACAGTAGACACAACGGACATGTGTATCTGATTTAGGCATCTTACGTGCACACTTATCACACTTATCACACTGTTTAAATCCCAACTTAGCTTTGTCTGACATTGTAAGGTATCAAAGCTATCCTACAGAAAAAATAAGGGAGAAAATACCAGTGATGTTGTTTTAAAGAATACCACTAGTAAAAAGGGAAGGCCTTTCAAAGACAGGCGAGAGGGATAGTACCAAAAAAGGTAAAAAAATTAAATTACCAAGGAAAAGGGTAGGAAATAGGCTTAGATTATAGGCGACAGTGAGAAAAGGCCAACTTGACTAAAAATTTAGTAATTTTGAAGAAAAACTGTCATAAAATTAATTAATGACCTATATTAGGAGCATTTTGACACTAACTGTTTTTCATAACTGCATATGTTTAGATATCGATGGTTACAGAAATGCTTACACAAATTTCAATGATTTATAATATATGGTGATATAATTGATAGAATGGACAAGTAAGCAGATGGGTTTAGGCTGGTATATTAGATGCATTATATAAATAACTGTTTTAGATAATCAATTGTTTTTAATATGTATTAGATAGGATAAGCGTGATTTTCGCGCCCTTTCTAGTATTTAAATGACCTAATCAATTATGCTAATCAGGTCTGATGAAGATTTTTAAAGCGGCTTACTGAAGTGCACACAATAAACTTTGGATTACTATGAGTATGCGGATCTTATTTTATACACCAATTCATTTCCTGGTATTTATTTTCTGAGACTTATCTTCTGAGCTGTATCTACAACAGAGTTGACATTATTCGGAATATTGTGACTGTTGCGGTGAATAGTGACTACTTCGTGCTTATAAAAGTGCATATTTATGGTAACAGTTTACCTTCGTATTATAAAATTAATAATGTTCTACTTAGCTTTGAGATAGATGGCTAACACGTCTGACTAAGAACGTGGCAAATGAGATCTGGAGTAACTAGGAGAGGGGCATTGTGGGTAGGTACTTAGCTGAGAGTTTGTTGGCTTGCGTGAACTGGGAAATGGCCATATCGGTTCCAAGGACAGAACCGACGTTCTATCTGTAATGAATAAACAAATATTTACGACATCAGCTGGACCATTTTAAGCCTAGGCAGTACTCTTGGGATCAAACCCTGTACTTTGTGGTTATTAGATGAAGACCTTAATCATTAATGCCAAACCCACTGCCTAGTTTATAGACACTCAGTTTTCCAGAAAAGGAAAACAACACACACTTAACACATATTCTGTCTCTCTCTCCAGTTTAATGAATCAACTTGCAGGAAGTGGTGAAAGGATCCAGAAAACAGTATATTCTGGTACAATTGGACCAAAGTTTGATCACTGACTAATGGCAAGTGTAATAGCATGAAATGGAGGCTCTGTTTTATACTTTGTGTTTACTTATAGTAAATTATCCAGTTGAACATGAAAAGCTAGAATAATTGCTATATTTAGTCTATGTCAACTCAAACTGTCTCTTAAAAGAAATAACACTTTACAGCTTGTAGTCCATTTTTTGTGAATAAACTCTGAGGCAAAGACCATGACATGTGGGTTTATTCCTTATAATCCCCAGCCCGTGTGCCTCTTTAGTATGTTCCTCACTCTGCTAGAGAGGCCCACATTTACACTTCTCATTTTCATGTTTTACAAGCCCTTGTCTTTGTATCTCCCCACAGTATTTACTTAGGATTCACACCAGTCCTTTTTTCTGCAGAACAGTCCCCCTTTGGGCAGCTGAATCTTGTGAAGGATCACAAGTTTCCTCTAATAGTTGCATAAATCTGAACTACTTTGAGTTCTTTCTCTCATTTCATGTAACATTAAATTCTGTAAACAATGGATTTTATTTTGGCAAAAAAATGAACTTCAGTCCTGTGCAGTAGTGTTGGGTATAATTTTTCATATGAATTGTCACATTTAATTAAAAAGTGTCCCACTTTGAGCATTAGAAAAGATTGCAACCCTGCATTTCCTTGCTCTGCCGAGAAGGCCTACAGCCCTCTCTCTGAAACTCCCTTTTATAAGAAGTGGGGTGTGGCCTTCTACACTCAAAACTGGATCCTTCTTCCAGACTGAATAAAAATTACAGCCACCAGCAGCAGTTTCTGTGGGGTACTAGACTGTACTTTAGTGTGTGTGTGTTTGCATGAGTATATATTTGTTTGTGGGTCTGTATGTATGTATATACATATATATATATATATATATATATATATATATATATATATATATATATACATACATATATATATACATATATATATATATATATATATATGTGTGTGTGTGTGTGTGTGTGTATATATATATTTTTTTCTCAGTTTAGATTGAATTTGCAGTTGGTCACCTTTTATGCTGACCACAGTTGCTCCAAAAGTTGTTCTTATCTGATGGATGAGAACTTATACTGATAGTCAAAAGTTTCAAACATTTGTTTCATTTTTCCCTCAAAACTGTTTTTATTATTTTTTTAACAAAACAGTTATTTGCATTTTAACTATAATAAAGTATATACACAGTCTATAACAAACTTTATAAACATAAATATACAAGGAAATCATTCAATCCGTATTTCTCTAGTAAGGATTGCAACTTCTCCCAAGCAATTAAATTATCTGTTACATTTTTTGTTTTCAGATGGTAGAAATTTCTTTTTCTCATATATGCTTGGCTAAATAAATAAATTCATTATTAAACGAGAGAATAGTATCAGATTTCTAGTTCTTTGTTACTGCTTTCCTTGCTACTGCTAGAATTGACCACAAAATATGCATTTGAGATTTGGGTACACTTTCTGGAACCAGTACTTTAATAAGATAACAGAGTCAGTTGTGTTACATTTATCATTCCATAAGGCTTTACAAAAAAATCTGAATTCATACCAAAATGAGGATAACTTTTCACAAACAGCAATCATATGTAACCAATCAGCATTTGTTGATTTACATCTCCAGCATTTCACCTCTTCATTTTTATACATTTTGGCTAATTTTGTGGAGTAATGAAACACCTATGTAGAAACTTCCGTGTATAGAGTCCCATTGGAGAGGGGCTGTTGTTTTTCCTGCTGACTTTAAGTGCAGTTTTTTGCTATTTTTGGTAAATTCTTCTCCATTTATTTTCATGTATTAATTCCAAAAAGATGCTTCAGTAAAGTTAAAGTCAGATCTAATAGTTCTATATAACATGGAGATAAAGGATGTACCTCTTAGAGAGCCACTAATTTCATTGTATAGTATGTTTAATAATTTAATTGTTTTCCCTTGTATGTTTGTAATGCTAATATAATTTCTTATGTAAATATTCCTTACAGGATTGTATATCAACCAATTACTATTTTGTAAGCTATATCTAGCAGTTAAAAAGTCAGCTGAGTATATAGGTTCATAGGTAGGTACTAGGCTATCGGCCCTAGGGGCCCATACAAGCCTAGCCAAATAATGTACCCTGGCTTTTGCCACCCAAAATTATTTTCCTGTGCCCCTGTCGAGCAGAGCCACAGAAGTGAAACCCAGGGTGAATTTCCCATTTCCCATCCAATCATCGAGATTTTTCTTGAAGAGTGCTAATGAGGAGCTCTGTTTGACATAGATAGGTAATCTGTTCCAGAGTGTGGGAAGTCTCTGGGACTGGAATCTATCCCTCCAACATGTTCTGTTTATTATGGTGACAAGGTTTAGGTCCCTAGAGCATGTAGCTCGGAGGGATTGCGATTTCTTTAAGTGGAGCATGTCCAACAGCTCTGGGTTTGACATTGCTTTATATGTTAGGCAGAGATCGCCCCTGAGTAGGCAATATGCAATGGAGTAAAGCTGTAGTTGTTTGAGACGGTCTGCATAGGGCATCTGTTTGAGGCCAGCAATCCTCTGTGAGGTATTTCTGTGGTCTTTCCAGTTGTTGTAGATGTCTTGTGAGGTACATACCAAAAGGGGCGTTGTACTCTATAATGGGTCTAATGAGTGATGAGTAGAGGGGAACAATGACCTCTTTTTTTCTGGATGAGAATTCTTTTGTGATGAGATGAGCCACGTAGAAGGATTTCCTGACCACTGTGGTGATGTGATTATCAAAGGAGAGACTATTGTCCATCTGTGTCCCAAGGTCTCTTATCACATTTTCGGCATTAAGTAGACTACCAGCTATGTGGTAGTTCATGGGTACAGTTTTTTTACCAAAGGGGATGACAATACACATTTTGGCATTGAGCTTTAGGCGATGGCTTTGACACCAGGTATCTGTTTCAGTGAGGCCCTTTTGTAGTTTGTTCACATCGTTAGGAGTTTCGATTATGGCTCCTAGTTTGCAGTCATCTGCAAACCTTGTTAGCCAAAGACCTTCTGTGTTGGCCTGCACTTCAGAGAAGTAGATACCAAACAGGAGAGAACCCAGGACTGAACCCTGTGGTACTCCACTTGTCACTGGTCTGATGTCAGATTTGGAATCCGCTACTTTCACAGTGTGGGTTCTGTCCATGAGCCAGTTGGCAACCCATCTTGTGACATAGGGATTTATACCTAGTTTAGTGAGCTTATCTATAATTCCAGAGTGGGGTATGGTGTCGAAAGCCTTGGCGAGATCTAGATAAGCTGTGTGAACCATTTTACCCTCATCTATGGCTTTGGTGACTGCTTCAAAGAAGTCAATCAGGTTTAGGAGACATGATCTGCCTTTTACTAATCCAAACTGGGTAGGGACCAGAGTTTGGAGATTACCAATGTCTTTGTTTATGAGTTCCACGATGATACGTTCCATGGCCTTGCAGACCAGGCTCGTCAGGCTTATGGGGCAGTAGCTCCTGGGGTCCATCGTGGCTCCCCCTTTGTGGAGTGGGATAACCGTCACGGTATGCCATTTAGTGGGTACAAAGCCTGAGGTGAGGCTATGATTGAACATGGTACTTTTGTTCAAAGATAGAAATGCATTCCAGTACATCAATTAACTTTCTTTAAAATCTAACATTTTGTTTATATCAAAAGAGATTAATCAGTCACTTGGAAAGGCAATTTGAAAGATAGTAATTATTAGATTTTTGGTTAAGTGATTGGAGTATATAATTCTTTTAAAATTTAATAATATCTGATTAATAAACAGGCAGGATTTTAACTTTTGTTTATTGTCCTGCATATAGATTTTTATTGCCAATAAAAATTGTTCCCATCTATTTGACTAGGTGATTCTAATAATAATCTGTTATTTTCTAGTAGATTAGTTTCATATATTGTTTTCCAATAAGATATGTATGAAGTGTTAAACCACGACAATATTACATTGGCAATGGCAGCTTTTATATAAAAGTCGATTTTGGAGAACTCTATACCTCCCACTTCCCAACTTGGTGTATGTCTTTGTAAAGATAATCTTGGTGTTTTAGGGTACCAGAGGAATTTTAATAAGCTGTTATTTTTTTCTGTATATTTTTAAGTGGGGGAATAATTAAAGACTGACCTGTATAAAGAATTTTAGGTAGTAGTATCATTTTAATTAATGTTAGTCTATCTTCACTGGCAAAAAAATAGTATATTCCACTTATCCATTAAGATATTAATTGAATTTATTAGATTTTTATAATAACTGGGATAGTTTCTTTGATGTTAGATTTGATATATAACCCTAAATATTTGACATATGAAGAGTCCCAGTTAAAATTTTAATAAGTTCTCAATTTAGTGATGACTTCCTTATTTAATAATAGTGTCTGAGTTTTCCCATGGTTGAATTTTAGACCTGATAAATTTTCAAATGATTCTACAGCATTTAAGTGATATATTGAATTTTCAATGTCTCAACTGGTTAATTATACATCATCAGCAAATAGTAGAATCTTGGGAGATAAGTCATTATTGAGTTTATAACTTTAATGTTTGTATTTTTTCGAATATAATTTGCAAAAGGCTCAATGGTAAGAGCAAAGATTAAGGGAGATATTGGGCAACCTTATTTTGTACCCTTCGAGAATTTGGTTCCTTTCTATCTTTGCTTTTCAATCTTAACAAAAGAAATAGAATATTCATAAAGCTTTTTAACTAGAATCAGAAAATCTATGGAAAAGTTATACTCGTGTAGTACTTTAAGTAGATAAGCCCAACTTAGGGAATCAAAGGCTTTGTCAATATCAAGACTTATGATCAGTTCTTTTTTCTCTTTGTTTGCTATATCTATTAAGGAGAGGAGTCTAACCAAGTTATCTTGAACTTTTCATTTTGTTATAAAGCCATTTTTGTCATTATCTATTAAGACAGTGAGAATAGTGTTTAACCTTTTTGCAAGAATAGCCATGAAAACCTTATAATCTATGTTTAAAAGGGAAATAGGTCTATATGAAGGGCATGATGTAGGATCTTTGTTATGTTTCAATATAGGGGAGATTCGAGAATATTTCCAAGATGGGGGGGTATTTGTTGTGTTTTTAACTTCCTGGAATGTATTTAACAAGATTTTTGATATGTTATCAGGAAATAATTTGTATATTTCATGGATAAGGCCATCTAATCCTGGTGCTTTGTTGGTTTTTAGATATTTTTAAATTTGGTCTTTTATCTCTTTTAAGGTAAAAGCCTTATCGATTTTTTTAGCAATGTTGTCATGAGTTAATTTCTTTGAGATATTGTCTTTTAGGAATTTGGCTAGGTTTTTTGTCAATTATATCTGGTTTTATACTATTTAAATTTTCATAATGTTTCTTGAAGCAAAGTAATATGTTTTTGAGGGTCTGATACTTCAATTTACTTCTTGTTTGCTATTTGTATAATTTTTATATTTTTTTTCATTTAGATGCTTTGATCTTATTGCTATTTTATGTAAACTCTTAGGATTAATTGAATAATTGTGTACCATAAACAAACAATAACGCTAACTGAATAATTCAAAAAAATTCAAAATAAAACTCTGTAATTAAACCAAACTTCACTTTAATACAACAAAATAATCCAGTATTTGACACTGAGACTTCATCAGACTGAATTACATATAACAATCATTTCATTTAAATACTTTAACATTACATCACATGGCTTTGCAGGTTTAATGCTTCAACCCCTTCCTTCTCAGGTATGCCACAAAATCTTCTCTGCTGTTTAACCCTGAAGGATAACAGGCATTTAATCTAACCTGCCATGAGTATTCCAGCCATCCAAGTTCTTCTTCAGCATTAAATTGTGTTTCAAAACCAATGGTGGCACCCAAAACAATAAATTTAAAATCTACTATACAATCTCCCATTTTATAATGTTTATCTAAAGCATTAGTATCATTGTCAGTTTCCACTCCTCTTTTGTGTTCATACATCCTCTTGTATAATTCCATGATTCCATGCTTGTGCATCCTACATAATATGCCCCACATGACTTGCAGACAATTAGATATACAACATATTTCAATTTGCCTGTATAAATGCTATTAATGTTCATTTTGAAATTATTCACAGTAATTTCACTGATTCCCTCATATATTAAGTCACAGAAATTACATGCAAAACATTTTCTCATACTTCCACTAATGTTTGAGAGTCTAACATTGAGCTGATTTTGAAAAAAAAAAAAACTCTTTCCTTTTTTATACACAAACCTTGGACCCTCTCCTACTGCTTTTTAAACTTCATTACTCTTCAGTATCTTCCAATTAGTGTTGATAATTTGTTTGATTGCCTCCGAATCAACACTATTAGAAATTTGCATAGCGGTTCTATAGTCTTTGGTGGCAGTTCTACTGAAAGGTACACTGGCAGTTTTCCTAACTTCACTGATCTCATCAAATTAATTTATCACCAATTCCTTAGAATAACCCCTAGCTACAAACATACGGCATAGATTTTTACTTTCTATGGAAAAATCCACATCATCTGTAGTTAGTTGATGGACTCTCATTAATTGACCTTTTACAATATTTTCTTTTGTATTATTAGGATGCATACTGGAAAAATGCAAATATTCATTGTTCTGCACATTCTTTTTATTTTAGTTGACAACTTCCCTTTGTCCTTGTAGACTGTTAGGAAATGCTCTTATTATCCCATACTGATGTAAACTGTAAGTATGTGCAGACCCCATTGATGTATGTTGTAAAAGCTCTGAGGGACTCAATACCCCCCTCTCCATACAAAACGTTTGTAACAGACAATGTTGTCTTTAAATTGGTCAGCAAGAATATACATTTTTCCCAACCATTCATGAAAATGTTGGCATAACTGGGTGCCATTGCTGCACCCATTGCCACCCCATTTTTCTGATGGTAAATATCATCCTTGAACTTGAAATAATTGTAACTGAAAATAATGTCTAATATTTCCATTAGTAAACTGATTGGGTTATTACAAAAAAAGTCCTGAAGCCGAAAGCTCCAACCTAACTACTTCCATTCCCTCATCATTGGGAATTGCTGTATATAATGATTTAATATCCAAGGTGACCAGTAAATCAGAGTCTAAAATGTTGACTTATTTTAAGCTGTTTATAAAATCAAAGGTGGCTCTAATATCCCCCATTCTGGAATTATAACTAAACTAGGTATAAATCCCTACATCACAAGATGGGCTCCCAACTGGCTCACTGACCAAACCCACACTGTAAAAGTTGCAGACTCCAAATATGACTGCAAAGCAGTGTCAAGTGGAGTACTACAGGATTCCGTCCTGGGACCTCTTCTGTTTGGTATCTACTTCTTTGAAGTACAGGCTAACACAGAAGGCCTCTGTTTAATGAAGTTCACAGATGACTGCAAACTAGAAGCCATAGTCAAGTCCCCAAATGATGTGGATATCCTACAGAAGGGCCTCGCTGAGACAGATGCCTGGTGTCAGAGCCATGGCCTCAAGCTCAATGCCAAAAAGTGCAGTGTCATTCCCTTTGGTAAAAACTCTGACCCATGAACTACCACATCGGCAGCAATCTACTTAACACCGAATGTGTGATGAGACCTTGGGACCTAGGAGGACAGTAGTCTCTCCTTTCATAGTCACATTGCCACAGTAGTCAGGAAGTACTTCTACATGGCACACCTCATCATAAAAGGGTTCTCATCCAGGAAAAAAGTGGTCATTATTCCTCTCTACTTGACACTCATTAGACCCATTATAGGGTACAACGCCCTTTTGGAATGTACCTCACAAGACATCTGCAGCAGCTGAAAAGGCCACAGAAGTACCTCACAAAGAGGATTACTTGCCTCAAACAAATGCCCTACACTGACCATCTCAAAAAACACAAGCTTTACTCCATAGCATATTGCCTACTCCGAGGTGATCTCTGCCTAACATATAAAGCTATGTCAAACCCAGAGCTGTTGGACGTGCTACACCTAAAGAAATCCCAATCCCTCTGAGCTACATGCTCTAGGGACCTAAACTTTGTCACCACAATAAACAGGACATGCTGGAGAGATAGATTCCTGTTCCAGAGACTTCCCATACTCTGTAACAGGCTACCCATCTATGTCAAGCAAAGTTCTTCATTAGCACTCTTCAAGAAAAACCTTGATGAGTGGATAAGAAATAGGAAATACACCCTGGGGATCACATCTGTGTCTCTGCTTGACAGTGGCATAGGAAAATAACTTTCTTGGGTGGCGTAAGCCAGGGAACCTTGTTGGCTAGGTTTACGTAGGCCCTTGGGCTGATAGCCTAGTACCAACCTATGAACCTATATCCATCATTTGGCTATCTGTGCCATTGACATTACATCGCACTAGCGAAAACCACCGCTAATTCAAAAGCCAAGAACTCAACTCAGGCCAGTCCAAAACGTAAAAAACATGAAAAACAATAAATTTTATCTTTAGCTCCTTAAAGGTACAGATCACAGCTAACTAAGGTGCATTTGCAATTCTCTATTAACATAATAAAAAATTCATACACCGAGACTGTAATAATAGCAGGCTTTGAAACTAAAAGAAAAAAGCCCAATATTTTGATTATTAAACTGTATAAAGTAGATAAATATGTAAAGTATATAAAATAACATAAAAATAAAAATAACGATATTCAACCTACAGCATAAATACTAATAATAGAAGCGTGATGCTTCCTAATCAAAAATTACCTATGCATGCATTGTATCTTGCCTGCTTTCAAGTAAAATAACTAATGTAATGAATATAATAAATATAATGAAATTAATGCATAGTGTCCTAAGCATCTAAATAATTAGAACAGCTACCCAAGAAAAATAATATAATATTAGTCATATCTCACTAAATAATAAAAATAATAATATAGAAATATAAAATATGACATGTAACATATAATATAACATAAATTTAGGCTACTCTGTATAGGTTTAATACTGTCATGAAATAAAAACAGGTCTAAAAGTTAGCGTATCTAGACCTAAAGTTACTAAATAATAAAATATGAATCAACAATATATATTGTAAAATAATGATTATGATGTATAATCATAACAATAACTGATAACTATTAACCCTCCACCACTGTCGACTAATAGAGTTATGAAACCATTAATTTGTTGACTCTCATTTTTCATTTTCTGACTTTCATTTTAAAAAAAATGTGAGAATAAACAGCTCGTCACCTCTTCAAACTTTTAAGTTTTAAAAAAACAACTAATGGATATCGAGCTGTTAAGACCAGGGGGGCGATATGCTTCCAATCTTAATTGCCAAAGAAGCTCTTTACATTCTAATCTATATGTCTCAGGTCCATAAGAATTGATATTATACAGATGATCTAGAACCATAAATGTAAACTCATGGTTTGGGTTGTTCTGAATGTGCATAGCCAAAGCATTGTCCATTTTCATTCTTCTTATGGCATACAAATGCTCGTACATTCTTTTCTGGAGTTTCCTCTCAGTCTTGCCAATGTAAAAACTGGGGCAAGATGAACATTGAGCAAGGTATACCACTTGGGTACTGGAACAAGTGAAACGTCCCCTGATGAGGAATTTCCTGTTCTTAACTGTAAAGGCTGTACCTGCCTGGACAAATCTGCAATACTTACACACATTAAATTTATACATCCTTGATCTTGGTGTTACTAAATTTCGCGTAGATTCCAGAATATTTTTGATGTTAGGGCCCCTTCTGTATGTTATCAATGGGGCTTTATCAAAAATTGGACCTCCAAGTAACTCAGGGGATAGTAATCGCCAGTTCCTCTTAATTATAGTAACTATGTCATTGGCATCTGTATTGAAAGTTAAAATAAAATTGGACCTGGACATGTTTCCCTGAGAATCAGGGCATACAGGTGATGGTGAATCACTCAATTCAGGAACAACATGACTCAAGATAGAAGAAAAATAGCCTTTAGCTCTCTTTGTCTTAACTTCAAAACACAACTCATCAATCAAGGTTTCTGGATAACCTCGATCCAGAAATAAATTGGCTATGAAATCACACTCTTCCAAAAATTCACTACCCCTGGACACCATCCTAGCTGCTCTTACAAGTTGTCCTTTGACTATAGCCTTTTTCTGGTGAAGCAGATGGTCACTATCATAATGTAGATAAGAATTAGAGGAAAGTTGATTTCCAGTGGATTCTGGCTACAAACTGACCTAGACTTCTGTCTTTATAAAGTTCCACATCCAAATAGGATATCGTCTCCATGTCTATTGTACAAGTAAATTTCAAAAAGTCAGACGAATTATTGAAGCTGATCACTAGGTCTTGGGCTTCTTCCAATGAGCCATTAAACAAGATAAAAATGTCATCCAAGAATCTTATGTACAGAACAACTTTCTCTTGAATAATATTATTGGGAAAGGCAAACGTTCTTTCCCAATGAGTCATGACCAAATTAGCTACACTGGCACCACACGGAGACCCCATAGGCACACCATTCAACTGACAGAACCATCTGTTATTGAATGTGAAATAGTTACATGTCAAAATAATAATCAACAATTCGCTCACCATAGATATCCCTTTGGCTGGAGCTTGGTAATAAATCATCTCCAATTGAATCCATTCAAGTGCTACCTCATGGGGAATACAAGAATATAAATCAATAACATCAATGGTCAGAAAATAGCCATCTCCTTCAAAGGTAGCTAGTCCAACTTTTTCCAAAAAGGACCAAGAATCTCTAGCTATGTATGGTACCTGCGATACATATTGTTTGAGGATGGTGTCTACTACCTTTGCTGCTGCATAGGTAATACTACCCCTCGCATTCACTAATTGGCGCATAGGGGGATCACCAATACTTTTATGTATCTTAGGATTCCCAAATAATGCTGGAATGCATGGTGAGGGTACTGAAATAAAATTGCAAATGTCCATATCCAGAGACCCACTAATGAACATGTCTTCAAAGTATGACCGCACACGGTTCATACTAATATTCAATTCATTCTTAGATACTTCTCTATAAGTCTCTGTAAACAGTGTCACTAAAAGTCTATCTATATATTCATCCTGTTCCATAGCTACTAATCCACCTCCTTTGTCAGGTTTCATTATTCTGATAGAAGAAGAACTGAGAGCTTCCAATGAATGTATCCATGAATTACCATATAGGTTGCAGTACACTGAACACAGAAAGTGTGATAAGAGACTTAGGGACACAGGTGGACAGTGGTCTCACCTTCGATAACCACATCGCTACAACAGTCAGGAAATCCTTCTATGTGGCACACCTCATCACGAAGGGCTTTTCATCCAGAAAAAAGGAGGTCATTGTCCCACTGTACTCATCCCTCATTAGTCCCATTACCTCTCAAGACATCTGCAACAACTGGAAAGGCCTCAGAAATACCTCACTAAAAGAATCACAGGCCTAAAGCAGATGCCCTACGCTGACTGCCTTAAAAAACTCCAGCTATACTCTGTCACATATCGTCTACTCAGAGGCGATCTCTGCTTAACATACAAGGCCATGTCAAACTCAGAGCTGTTGGACATGCTACACTTAAAGAAATCCCAATCCCTCAGAGCTACATGCTCCAGGGATCTAAACCTTGTCATCACAATAAACAAAACATGCTGGAGGGATAGGTTCCTGACCCAGAGACTCCCCAGACTCTGGAATAGATTGCCCATACATGTCAAGCAGAGTGCCTCTTTGGACCTCTTCAAGAGGAACCTTGATGATTGGATGGGAGAAAGGAAATTCACCCCAGGGATCACGTCAGTCGCCCTGCTAGACAGGGGTCCAGGAAAGTAAATAATGTGGGAAGAAATAGCCAGCGAATTGTTATGGCTAGGCTTGTATAGGCCCTAGGGCTGATAGCCTAGTACCAACCTATGAACCTATGAGTCCAATTCAATCTTGGAAATGTTGAAGTGGGTCTGTCGTTTGCACTTAAGCAAATTCCTAATGTCCATATCACACATGTGTTCAAACACTCCCAGGCAAGGGGCCAAAGGTGGATTATATGTACTTGGAATGTGATACATAGGCCTTGGTTGGACCGTGTCTCCCAATAAAAGGGCCAAGTTCAACTTTCTCACAAAAAGTTTGAGGTCTAAAATTGATTTACCAACACTAGCATGTCTAGAGGGTATAAAAGTTAAGCTCTTGGCTAAAATGTCAACTAGGGGTTGGGAGAAAACAAAATTTGAATAATTGTATATTTTGAAGTCCTTCCCTGTGTTATATATTACTTGAAAGGGTTTATTTGATCGGGTATTAGAAAATCTAACATTTTCCATCAGTTCTTCCACGATTTATATTTGTTTCTCGTCATTCTGCTCGATGTCTGTTGAGGAGACGAGGCTTGTGTTTGAAAATCTACCCCAACAAATCCTGTATGAAGTTGACTTGGATTATCAATATTATCTCTCTGCTCCATCCACTCCTTCTAGACTCAGTCTCTCTTGATTGGCCCCCTTGTTCTGCTCCATAACTGATGTTATATCGCCCTCTCCACAGGGCCTCACTGGATGTTTCGGTAGATTAGGGTTAATTTTCAGAAAATTACCCTGAGACTTAGGGGGGTTTGGATATGCTACACCATCCTTATAAGCCTTAATGTCTCTCTCTAATTTTTTGACTTTAGTTGAGGTAATCTTTGTTATATAGTGGTCAATACTAGTATATGACCTTTCATATTCAGATCTATACCTTGGGAAACAAACATCAGTTTTTATCTCTTCATCTAAAATGGATAAATCCTTATTCAACTCATTAATAGTCTCTTGATAATGTACACTAATTAGGTTTAACAACTCATTCCCATGTCTATCAAACAGGGCTATCAAATCCTGGTGGAATTTAGAACCTTCCTCTTGCCCTGTTGGGTATTGCCAGGATCGGAGGACTTTAGGGACTATGTGTGCTTGCCTACATTCATTGAAATATGCCACCTCGAGTTGTAATTTTCTACTTTTAAGTAGTTTTTGATCAAATACATGTAATTTAGTAGGCAGACTCACTTTCTCGTGTTCAATAACTTCATTACTAGCTCAGTCGTTTTCGAATCCAAAACGGAAAGACCTATTAAGCCATTCATTTAAATTAAAATTCACATACCTTCCCTTTTGGCCATCCGAGATGTTGTTCTGTTGTTGTGCTAAACCAAGTGCACCTGGGGGGCTCATACAGCCACTTACTAAATTCTTCATATTCTCTTCTCGTTCTTGCATCAACAAATGAGTTGTAAGGTTAGGTAGAACCTCCAATTCATTAATAATTCTGTTAGGTGAAGTCATACCCAAAGATCCAGTTAGAGGCATCCGCAAGGAGCGTGTTTGTGAAGTATTAAGTCCATTTAATAATGAAGTACTCTGTGAAAGACATTCCACACGTTGCATTAAGTTTTCCACTTTCTCAGTGAGAAGGTTGATTAAAATAGTTAAATCTCCTGGCTCTGGCATAGTCCCTGCTGGTGATGAAGCGGTGGACATAAAAACACCAAAGAAATACACTTTCAAGACATTACATCGCACACCTGCATTTGTTGGTCAAATGTTTGTTCAGTAAAAGGCAGGGGACCCATATATATATATATATATATATATATATATATATATATATATATATATATAGATACCAAACCTCAAAATGGTGCTCGAGAACGAACAATAGCGGTGCACGGAGTAAAACACAAAACACCAACTGTAACTCCAGCACTCTAAATAAAAAGTGCTAAGACAGCTTCATGAAGCAAGTTTATTGCAGCACAGTCTGCAGAAACACAGACTGGTGACTGGTTTCGCCATGAGGCGTCATTAGTGTGTGAATGTATTACCAGTGGGCCCAATATTTATACATTTCAAAACAAATTGAACATCATATTTAAAGATACAAGCACCCAACTTTAAATATCAAGAAATGAAACATTTCCTGTACACAATGGTAAACACCATGTGAATGTATTTCTTACCTACATAATGATCTTAAATGCCTTGTGCTAATACAAATTATAGCACCAAAACTGAACTTGAATAAACACATGTATATTGATCTATCACTTAGCCTTCAGAATTACCATTGGTTATTCAAGCCTGGCTTAAAAAGAGCTCCTAAATTAACTATCCAACGTCGTTCTTTTTGTGTTAATATTTTATGTTTGACCATATAATTAACATCCTGTATTTGAACCATATCTATTCCAAAAAACACAAAGTGGGCTGTCGCATGAGCTAGCTTATGTTTGTATAAAGCACTGTGGGCACGTTGGCACTTGAGGTCACTTATATGGAGGGCTATGCGTTGTTTCAGAGCACATGACGTTTGGCCTACATAAAATGCCCCACATTGCCATATGACCATATACACCACCCAAGTGCTGGTACATTTAATCAAATGTTTAATATCATAAATCCACCTGGTATTAACTGATGTAAAAGATTTAGTCTTAGACATCAGATTGCAGTATTTACAAAAGCCACAATAAGTTTTGCCCACTATACTATTTGAAAAAGATATTGTTGGACCTAAGATTTGCCTTTCCTATACCCAAAACTGCATTCCTCTTCAGTGAACTGTGTGAAAAAAGGATCAGATTGTATAACATGCCAGAACTTAGAAATAGTTCTTTTAATATGAAAAGTATTTGAGCCATATGTTGTAATAAATCTCACCTTGCCCTTATTGGACACATCATTTGTCTGTTTTTCCAGTAATAATTGTGTCCTATCACTAGTCTTAGACTGTTTATAAGCTTTGTCAATGATGCTTTTATTATAACCCCTATGAATGAATCTCATTTGAAAATCCGTAGCTTGTTGCTCAAATATGGGTTCCATGGAACAAATTCTCCTAACCCGTTGGAACTGTGACCCGGGTATATTTTGGATGGTGTGGCGGGGATGACAACTGCTGGCATGTAAAAATGCATTATTGGAGAATGGTTTTCTGTATAGATTGGTAACTATTGTTCCATCTACTGTTTTAGTGACCATAACATCCAAGAATTCTATTTTTGTGGAATCAATGCCACCTGTAAATGTGATACCATACCTATTTGCATTAAGGTATATCACAAATTGTTGCCAATCAGTCTGGCTCCCCCCCCCATGCCACACAACAATCATCTAGATACCTACGCCACATTTCCAACTCAGATTTAAATGGATGTTCAGCTGTATAAATGTACTGAACCTCAAGGTAACCCATGAAGAGGTCGGCATAAATGGGGGCAAAAGTTGACCTCTTAGCTGTACCTTTTGACTGTAGATACCACTGATTTTGAAACTGAAAAGCATTATGTTCCAGCAACAGTTTTAACAAAGTTATCAGAAATTGCATTTCTGATTCTAAATTTCTTCCAGACTGTTCAATCCAGTATTGAACAGCCCTGAAACTTCCCTCATGTGGTATGCTAGTATAGAGAGACTGAACATCTTGTGTCCCTACATATGATGTTGAAGAAACTTGTAAATTGTCCATCAGTTGTAAAAATTGTTTGGTATCATGAATCCTGGCTGTGACCAAAGGTAGAAGCAATTTGAGTTTATACTCTCGATATTCTGATAGGGGTTCAAGCAATGATCCCTGGCCTGCCACTATAGGACGCCCTGGTGGATTCTGAAGTGACTCATGAATCTTAGGGACTAAATAAAAATATTGGCACTTAGGTGAATCAACCAACAGTTGTGCCAACAAGGACATTGATATAATCCCCAGATCTTTAGCCCTAACTAAAACAGTATCCATCTCGTTCTTATATAACAATGTTGGATTGCCAGATATTTGACTATAAAAGTTACTGTCAGACAACTGCCGATTGGCCTCTTGTGTGTAAACTTGTTTGTCCCATATAACCACGGCACCTCCTTTGTCAGCTCCTACTATCACTATATCCTGATTTTGTGACAAATATTTAAGAGCCATTCTTTCAGAGGAAGAAAGCTTATCATTATGTGGCCAAAAAATATGAGATTGATTCACATGCAGATCTTGTAAAACTAACTGTTCAAAAGTTTTAATAGTACTATGATATGGAGGTAAAAATCCTGATTTTTTTTTTTAAGTGAAAATCAACTTCTTCTGATTTTCTTAAACCTGTGTCCCTATGGGCAAAATAATTCTTAAGATTTAAACTCCTACAAAAGTTCTTGACATTGTTTATTACATCATAATGTGACACATAGAATGATGGTACATATCCTAAGCCTTTATTCAACACACTGAGTTCACTTTGTGAAAAAACGTGTAGTTAAATTGACAACCAAATCATTAGCATTTTGATTGACATCATAGGGTGGAACAATGTCTGTTATTACTGCTGACTGGCTTGAAATATTTTCTCCAGGTGCCCATTTTCGATGTTTACGACCTCCCCTCCTAAAGGGGTTCTATGTCGCTTCGATATGGGTGATGTAAAAACTGCCATCTCCCCTATGTCAGTTTCAGTACCAGTGTTGGAAAAACTAGAAGAAAACTCTGAAGCACTAGATAAATTAACAGTCTTTATTAAAACAGACCTCACACGCTTTCTTTTAGATCTAGTACGCCCTTTGTTGTCAGAAAAACGTACTTCATGTTTTTGTTTTTTCCATGTATACGCAGCTGCATTTTTAAAGTCATTGATATCCCTCTGGTATTTATTCATTTTTTGCCATTGTAGATCTTTATCATATTTGTCAATGTCAGACATAAATTGCGCATACATTTCTTGATACTTAACAGTATTGGAAAATGTCTTGGTACGTTCATGGCAAGCTTCTAACTGAGACAAAAGGTTTGGCAGTTGCTTTTTATAGTATTCAACCAACAGTTGAATAAACATACTTGAAGCCGTTTGTTGTATGGCCCTCCATTTGTTCATAAATTCAATGTCCTGAGTACCTAAACCAGGTTCTACGTAAACCCCAAGTCCCCTCAGTGATATCTTAGCGAACAAATAAGCTTTTAGAAGCTTGCAATGCCAAACATATGAACGTACCTTTTTTGAAGAATCCATTAGTTGTCTAAATGAATGTCCCAAATCGGGTTGCCCCGCTTCATCCTTAGCGCTCGACACTTGTCCCATCTTGGGTGTAGTAGTGAGAAAAGTGCAGTCATCCTTATCTGCTGCTATGTTGTCAAAATAAGCTTTAAAATCGGGACCAACTGCCATTTTGTAGCAGAAACTGTGATATCGTCTCCCTTGCTTACGTTCCACTGTCCTCAACGTACCAAATGGTGAACCATAACACGCCACCACCCGAACCACATCTATTCAGACCAAATACCATTCCAGCACTCGAAGAATACCAACAGATACCAAACCTCGAAATGGTGTTCGAGAACGAACAATAGCGGTGCACGGAGTAAAATACAAAACACCAACTGCAACTCTAGCACTCTAAATAAAAAATGCTAAGACAGCTTCATGAAGCAAGTTTATTGCAGCACAGTCTGCAGAAACACAGACCGGTGACCGGTTTCGCCCTGAGGCATCATCAGTATGTGACTGCATTATCAGTGGACCAAATATTTATACATCATTTCAAAACAAATTGAACAACATATTTAAAGATACAAGCACCCAACTTTAAATATCAAGAAATGAAGCATTTCCTGTACACAATGTTAAACGCCATGTGAATGTATTACTTATCTACATAATGATCTTAAATGCCCTGTGTTAATACAAATTATAGCACCAAAAGTGAACTTGAATAAACATATGTATATTAATCTATCACTTAACCTTCAGAATTACCATTGGTCATACAAGCCTGACTTAAAAAGAGCTCCTAAATTAACTATCCAATGTCGTTCTTTTGATAGGACACAATTATTACTGTACAAACAAACAAATGATGTGTCCAATAAAGGCAAGGTGAGATTTATTATAACATATGGCTCAAATACTTTTCATATTAAAAGAACTATTTCTAAGTTCTGGCATGTTATACAATCTGATCCTTTTTTCACACAGTTCACTGAAGAGGACTGCAGTTTTGGGTATAGGAAAGTCAAATCTTTAGGGCAACATTTTTCTACTTTTAAAAAAGGTCCAACAATATCTTTTTCAAATAGTATAGTGGGCAATACTTATTGTTGCTTTTGTAAATACTGCAATCTGATGTCTAAGACTAAATCTTTTACATCAGTTAATACCAGGAGGGTTTATGATATTAAACATTTGATTAAATGTACCAACATTTGGGTGGTGTATAAGCCATATGCAAGTGTGGGGCATTTTATGTAGGCCAAATGTCATGTGCTCTGAAACAATGCATAGCCCTCCATGTAAGTGACATCAAGTGCCAATGTGCCCGCAGTGCTTTATACAAACATAAGCTAGCTCATGCCACAGCTCACTTTGTGTTTGTTGGAACTGATATGGTTCAAATACAGGGTGTTAATGATATGGTCAAACATAAAATATTAACACAGAAAGAATGACGTTGGATAGTTAATTTAGTTAATTTAATGTATATATATATATATACATATATATATATATATACATATATATATATATATATATATACATATATATATATATATATATATATATATATATATATATATACACACATAAATGTATATATATATATATGTGTGTGTGTATATATATATATATATATATATATATATACACACATAAATGTATATATATATATATGTGTGTGTGTGTGTGTATATATATATATATATATATATATATATATATATATATACACACACACACACACACACACACACACACATACATGTACACACACAGCTGCACTTTTCAATTCTATTCACACTGTTTTATTTTAGAAATCTACTGGAAGTTTAAGAGTTTACTTTGTGAATTCATAGCATATGTACTAATTTGCTATAGATTGCATAGGTGTTCCTGATGTGAGTTGAGAATATCATTCAGCTTTTTGTTAGTGCTGTTTTCCATACAAACTATTTTGTGTTTCAGTTCAGATACTTCTTTGGATTATTGTTGTGGAATGTTTTTCTCTTCTCCTATATCTTTACAACCATGGTTAGTTTCTTGAACAGAAGACAGGTTTTTATTCTCAAAAAAAGCTGTCTTCAGACAAGATAGTTGGTCCTTAGCAAGTGATTTATCAAGCATATGTTCAAGGAAGGTAAAAGGAGTAGATACTATAAAGTAATTATTACACCAACCAGTAAACAGCAGAATTCAAGAAACAACATACTAACAAACTATATAAAACAAAAACATGCCACCAAGATGTCACAGAAAACAATATTGTTTTGTTTTTAGTGTTTTCATTCCACGATCAAAGGAACTTTGTCAGAAAACAAAGTAACTACTTCTTGGATAGATTTAAAAAGCCTCAAAGGGGCCAAAATTTGCAAAGTGATAGCGTTAAAAAAGTGCATAAACTTTAACATGACATAATGTTGTTGTTGTTGTTGTGTCTTTCGGCTTTTCCTGGTTAGGGGTCGCTAACATGACATAATAATGTGCTTAAATGCTGTAGTGCAAGTGGGACAGTGAAATGCATTCTATTTAAAAAACATTATATATAGAAACCATTTTATATTAAAAATATATATGTCTGTACATGTCGATGTTTTAAATATAAAACCAAGTCATAAAATCAAATAGCTTTAGCTTTCAAAGCAGGTCTGATAAAAATAAAATCATTCAAGCAAAGGTAAACCCCACCTTTCATAAGCATCTGCCAATAAAGTTCACATTGCTCCAACATCACCTCCCAGTCTCCTCCTCTAATAGGCATGGGAACTTTTTCCAGAATAGTAAACATACATTTCTTAAATTCTTTACACACTACTGAATACTTATACAAAGCATTCACTGTATGCTTCATTTTGATTGCATATAGATGCTGGCAAACTGTTTTTCTCAAGGGACCAATAATCTTACCAGTATAAAAAACTGGGCACGAAGATAAAAAAGCCACATAAACTAGCATTTTTGTTTTACAATTGTATTTACCGCTTAGAGATAATAATTTGGGGTACCCTGCTACAGAAAAAATATGCCTTGTAAAATAAATCGACACTGTCTGCAGGTACCATATCTTCCCATACCAGCATTCTGAATGACAACATCAAGACAGTCCCTGTTGCATTCAAAAATAAACTTAAGATTGTTCTATTTTTACAAACAAGCTTTGTTTTTTTATCCAAGTTGATCAGGCATACCAAAGGAGCCAAATACCATGCTCCAATGGTTATTAACCTGTTTGAGGGAATAAAAATGCCTATTGTACTCAATCAACCACAAAACTTTGGGTCAAATTCTCATGAGTTCTACCAGGTTATTTATACTGGGAGTGATGTGTATGTCATATAAGGGTCCTGTAATTAGTGTCCCTGTTATCTGAGATCCAGTGATGAATATTGTCCAACAACTCCAGCGGGTAGCCCCAATCACTAAAAAGCTGTTTAAAAAAACAGGCTTCCCTTTGAAACATTTGCTCATCTGAGACAAGCCTACTTAGAAGAATCAGCTGCCACTTAACTAAATTCCTCTTCTGGCATAACAGGTACTGACTGTCAAAATGTAGAGAAGCATTAGAAAAAGTCCACTTTCTATAAATGTTGGACTCATATCTGCTCATCTCCTTATTTTTCTATATGCAGACATCCATAGAATCCTTGTTGATCTCAGAAGTGAACTGTAAAAAATCAGTAGACTGATTGAGAGCACTCACAAATTCTTCAATGCTAGCATGGCTTCCTTTCCACAAGATGAAGATGTCATCCAGGTATCTCATGTGGCTAACCACTTTGGCAAAAAATGGAGACTTAAAAACAGTGTTCATTTCCCAGGTCCACAGCAACATGCTGGCAAAAATGGGCACTGATGTTGCACCCATGACTACCCCTTTATGTTGTCTATAATATTCGCCCTCAAAATAGACAAAATTATTCGCGAGATTGGTCTCCATACATTGATAAACCAAACTGATATCATCACTCCCCAAATCGGTCCAAATGCCATGACTTCCAGGAGCCATTCCATACCTTGGTCATGGAGAATAACAGAAAAAAGGTATTTAATGCCAATTGTCACAGACTATTGCTTAAAAAAAGGGCAGGTCAGCCACATTTTCCATAAAATTCTAAGAATTTTTTGAGCAAATGTTTCCTGTGTTCATAAAAGTGCTCGAGCCTTGAGTCTACCAATTTAGCAAATGGCTTAGTCTTAGACCCTGCAGACGCAACTATAGGTCTTAAGGGGGGGGGGGTCAGTAATTGATTCATTAGATCCCAAAAAGTGCTGAGATCCTGGGGTTCTTCACCATGAGAAAATCGTGGATTTTACAGTCCAAACTATGTGTCATAACCAAATCTTCAAGTTTAAATCAATGTAATAAGAAATGTTTATTTAATTGTGAGAAGCATTGGAAAAGAAATCCACATTGTTAAGATATTCTAACATTTTAAATGAATATGGATGTTTTTCCTTCAAAATGACCCCCCCCCCCTTGTTGGGTTTCATTACATGGAGATTTTTGTTGTCATCCAGAAATAACATCAATTCTCTTTCCTCGGGAGTTAAATTATAAAACACCCCATCTCTTAGTGTCACACCACTCCCTAATGCTCCTTTCACAAAGGTGTTCAAAAAGTTGGATAGATGGTGCCAATGGTTGGTTGAATGTACTACTCCTACATAAATCATGAGGTAACTGATTAATTCATTCATGTTTAACTTTGTTACGTTTCCTTGTAAAGACCTTAAGCTCAATAAGTCCACCACTTTAGGTTGACTGGCTGCACAGATTTGAAACCTTTTCTGAAAAAGTGCTCTGTAAATAGGGGTTATAGTTAAAGAAAAATTGTAAACCTTACAACTTCCAAATTTGAAAATTGTGCTTCATGGACAGTATAATTACTTAAGTCCTTTGCCTCTGAAATTGTATCCTGCGATAGTTCTGCTTGGGAAAATCTTGCTTTCTGTGGCCATCATACTGCCTGGATGCTTCATTGTCATTGTGTCTCCTTTTTTGTTGAAAATGTTTTGATCTTATTGGGCCCATACCTTCTGAACCATCTTCCTTATTTTGATTATTTTTATCATTATTCCCTGGACCTTCACCATTGCATGTGGTGGAATAATCACCATCCTTGTTGCCAGGTGGCTTCAGAAAAATACACTTCTTATAATGATTAGCATCTCATGAAATCATCTTTTATGTTTGTGTGTAGCTGCCTCATAATTATCAACCTTTTTGAAAACCTGCCGAAAATCATGTAAGTGGAAATCGTAAAGCAAGTCTGATTTAATATGGTTATTCAACTTCTGAATATCTTCCTCTAGCTTATTAATCTGTCTTGTATTGTCACACACCATTATTTCCATTAATTCTAGACCCATGCTATCAAAAAATGCCATTAGTTCATAATGGAATATTGAACTAGCCACCACTTTGTGTGGATATTTAAAAAATACAAAGTCCTTTGGGAATACGTCTATTCTGAATGCAAAATCTTGGAATCAAGTTGTCCATCTATTTTCCTTTGTATTTCATAGATACCTTCTCAAAGTTCATAATAATTTCCTTCATAGAGAAATCATGTCATTCACCATCTTCTTGTCTCAACATTTTGCAGCCAGCATCACTAAAGACATATTTGGCTTCCAAAAAAAATTTCAAACTAAAAGTTGTTTCACTTATGTCATGTTAAAGTTTATGCACCTTTTTGGCACTGTCACTTTAAAAATTTTGGTACCTTTGAGGCTTTTTAAATGCATCTAGGAAGTAGTTACTTTTTGTGGTGAAGTTCCTTTGATAATGGAATGAATGTGCTAAAAATAAATCCCTATTAAAAGTTTCCTGTAACATCCGGGTGGCGTTTTTTATAAAGACATTATTATAAACCCAGATGCCTATGACAAAGTTAAAGGATCAAGCTTCCATCTTCTGGGTTGCTAACATTCGTGCTCTAGTTTCCATTGTCTTTTTACAACAGACTGCATTTTACTTTTAATAATACAGTTCAAATCATTCAAGATAATGGCAATTAGCCATTTCAAAGGTCAAAAGAACATAAGCTTGATATAAAAAAATATGAGCCCACACATTGAAACCTGATAAATGTAAGTAGATCCAGTGAATTTTAGACATGGCACTATATGATATCATTCCTGGAAACCTATGGCCATGTATGGTAAACCCAATATCTGTTGCAGTCAGGACAGAGAAAGCAAGAACAGGTAGATGTAAGAACAGGAGAAAAGACTGCAAGAAAAGATTAGGTTTAAAACATGTCTGTGCAGGTAAGAAATAAAAATGGTAATATAATAAATAGAAGGTGGCAAAGACGGTAATGAAACAAAGATATTGGTAGTGAGCAAAGTACTATATAAATAAACAAATCATCTAAAAGAAAATAAGATAAGAATTAAGATAGTTACTCTAGAAGCTGAACTTCAACTTTGTTTTTTGTTAGTCACTGATTTGGCAGACTTAAAATACTTTCTGCCATAAGTGCATTTAGCTTAATTAAAAATAAAATTATACAAAAAGGAAAATAGGCATCAGGAATAAAATACAGTTTTTAAACCATTCTACTACTTGTCATCGCCTAGTACATGCACACAAAAGCAAGGTTTCTTAGAAAGTGATTGCCCAACTTCTGGGCATTAGATTTCACCGGAAAAGTAATCAGGGCTGTCTAACACTATAATGGTCAACTATATAGCCACATGATGTCCCACAGGTTTAAGTCATGTGCACTGAGTGCTTTCTTTTTACTTATTGGTTAACAAGTATATTTATTCCAAGTATTTTGCTGTATTTTAGTATCTAGATTGGAAACAATACTAGTTCTTTGGGTAAAACATTCTGCAGTTATAATTTTTATCACGTCTCATATAGATATATTTAAAGTCACATGGGGTTCCCTACACATGTCTGAGAGTCAGTAGCCTGAAAAGAAAAGATGAAGTACATAACGCTGAATGCTTTTTCCACAGGAAAGCATTGCCAATGCAATTTATTTTTGTTTTTATATTCTTTTTGTTGCATTTTCATTTACAATACAGAATCAATCATCTAAATGACAAGCAAAACTATATACAGAGTCCACAACAAATTATATTAACTAAAACCATTGACACGTTTCCAATAAATGTTCACATTTTTGCCAAGATAAACATTTATGAATAATATTTGACATTCCATTATATACAGTTTGTAATTCTTAATCACATACATTGTTAGATAAATGAATTCAAAAAAAGAAACAATATTTTAACATGTCCAGTTCATTGTAATGATGTTCCTGGCAATAGTCAGGATGGACCAAAGGAGAGGTACATGTGTCTTTGGAGTAGAACCTGGAATTGGGACATTAAATAATATCAAGGAATTTGTAACATTACAGTTGTTTAATCACAATGCCTTAACAATGTTTCCAAATTCTATCCAAAAAGTAACAATCATTTTGCACTCTATAACCATGTGGAGCCAATTTGCATTTAAATTCTCATTACATCTCCAACATTTTATTTCCTCATAAATCCAATCAATTTCATGCAGTGTCAAAACACTTCTATATAAATACTTCCAAGTATAAATTCTCCAATATAGTGGTGAGGTGGTGTTACTTATAGATGTCAAAGATACATTTTTATTAATTTCTGAAAAACGATTCATTATTAACTTTTGTTGAATGATCCCAATAAGATAAATCAAAGACTATACATTCAGTCTTTAATAACCTATAGATTTTAGATAGCCAAAACTTATTTTTGACCACATCACTATTAATTCTAAAGAAAAATTCCAAAATTTTTGGTATGGTATCTAAAAGTGTGTTTACTTAACCAATTATTTTTGTTTGTATCTGGCCAAAAGATAATCAGAAGAATGTAATTTATTTCCATCTAGAAACTGATACCAACATTTTAAATTATTCCTCCCAATTTCAGGTATTTTATTTAGACTCAGAGTCCAAACAACAATTAGTATAAGCTATAGGAAACGTTAGGATTAATAAATCTTTGACCTTATAATTACTATCCAATACATTCTTGAAAATAGTCCAATTATAATTTACACAAAGAGTAGAAGAATGTAAATTTCTGGTATTCATACAAAATCTTTTATGATCCAATATATTTTGGGTCTATATTACTGCATCAACATGCTGTAACATCGAACACCTCATCGTCGACACATATTCAGCAAAATCACAGGGCAAAGATGTAGTTGGCCAGCTACACAATTCTGCCTTTTTCTCCACTGTAGTGCAATCTCAGAGTTGGTATATTTAGTTAGGAGGATATGGGGGTGTGGGGTGGGCTCAGCCCCTCACATTGGGTGGGTTTGGATTAGGTGGATTTAGTTCCATTGGGTTGTGGAGCAAGTATTTCTTTGCCCTTTAAGTATTCAGATAATCGCGGAAGTGATTTTCATTGAATACATGTCGAAGATGAGGTGTTCAAGTGTTACAGCATATCGACACAGTAATATAGACCCTATATTTTACTAATGCTTGACAAAGAGAAGTATTTGTTTCAGGTACATTATTTATAGTAAAACTGTTTTGTGTAATAACTTCTAATTTGAATTATGGTTAGAATTTATCCAATGCCTCTCAATATTTGTAATAGCAGATTTTTGACATATAATTCAATGTTAGGAAATTTAATCCCAACTTTTTATATGCCAGTCAAAAGCAATTCTTGGTTTTTGGAGATGCCACAAAAACTTAAGCACTATAGAATTTAACTGATTGATATTTTTAGTGGGTAGTAAAATATATGGCTGTATATGAAATAAAATTTTTGGTAATATTATCATTTTTATTAGAGTGAGCCTTTATTCCATTGTGAAAAAAGATTTTATTCCAATTATCTATTACTTTTATATTGTATTAATTAGAATTTTATAGTTTACAGATACTGATTCTTTCCAAATGGGGTTTACAGTAATTCCTAGGTATTTATCCCAATTAAATTCCTTATAACTTTTATAAAAATATATTTTTTTATTTATCAACAATGTTTCTGTTATATTGTGATTAAAATTCACAGACGATATACTTCCAAAATAGTTTATTGAAGGAAGAATATGTTCTAATGAAGATTCAATGTTTCCACTACTTAATACAGGGGACATGGGTGGAATCCCAGGGGTGTATTTTTCTATTCCTCATCCAGTTATCCAGGTTGCACTTAAAAAGGTTTATTGAGGTTCTCTGCTTTACATAGAGAATGAGTCTATTCCACAAAAGGGTGACTCTCTGGGACACAAATCTGTACTGCCAACAAGTCCTGTTGATGTCACAGACCTGGTTGAGGTCTTGTGTGTGGGTTACTCGAGTGGAGCTTGACTTGTGGATATACAGCTTTCCAATCAGGGTGGGGTCTGAGATTGCTTTGTATGCCAGACAGAGGTCACTTTTGAGGAGTCTGTAGGAGACTGAGTGGAGGGACAGGGCTTTTAGCCTATCTGTGTAGGGTAGATATTTGAGGTCCTGGATTCTCTGGGTGAGAAATCGCTGTGGTCTCTTCAGCTGCTCCATGTGCTTTGTGAGGTACATGCCATAAGGGGGATTGTATTCAATAATTGGTCTTATAAAGGAAGAATACAGGGATGTTATCACCACCTTGTCTCTAAATGAGATACCATGTATAAAGCTTTCTGTACAATGGAGGCAATATCGTGGTCAAAAGTCAGTTTGCTATCAACCTGGGTTTCCAAGTCCCTCACGACTGATTGCGTGCTTAGTGTCTTATTATCAATGTGATAATTTGAGGGGATGTCCTCTCCCCAAAAGGGATGATGACGCATTTTTTGGCATTAAGTTTGAGGCCATGTTTTCGTCACCGTTCATTTGTTTGGATGAGAACCTCTTGGATGTCCACATCACTAGGGAAATTGATGGCAGCACCCAGCTTGCAGTCATCTGTAAACTTGGTCAGACATAGCCCACTAGATTTGGCATGCACCTCTGAGAAGTATATCCCAAACAGCAGAGGCCGCAAGACGAATTCCTGGGGTAAATCATTTGTTATGGGTTACTTCTTGAGGTGGTTGAGGTGGCTTCCCCCTATTTTGATTAGGCCAATTCTATCAGTTTGCCAGTTTGCTACTCATCTGGTAGCATATGGATTGATGCCTAGTTGAGAGAGTTTATCTATTTTACCTCAGTGGGGAATAGTATCAAAGGCCTTGGCCAGGTCAAGGTAGGTGGTGTGCACTCTCTTCCCCATGTCTATGGCCTTGGTGACTGTCTCAAAGAACTTGACCAAATTTAACAGGCATGACCTCCCCTTGACAAAACCAAACTGTGTGGGATCAAGTATCTGGAGGTTGCCAATATCCTTGTTAATGAGGTCCATGATAATCTGCTCTATGGCCTTGCAGATCAGGCTAGTTAGGTTGATGGGTCTATAATATCCTGGATCAGTGGATGCTCCACCTTTGTGCAAAAGGATGACATTAGCTGTCCTCCATTCAGCTGCGATGAAGCCAGTACTCAGGCTTTGGTTGAATAGAATGTCTAATGGTCCTGCAAGTTCCAGCCTGAGTTCATGTAGGATGCAGCCTGGGATGTTATCAGGTCCCATGGAGGCTGTATTTTTTGCCTTTGAGAGGGCAGTGATGACTTGCTCCCTAGAGACAAAGGGAGGGGGCAGGTACTGGGGATGTCATGATTTACTTATGGGGGGCAGAGGAGTGAAGTTTTCACTGAACCTGTCTGTCAGGAGGTTGGCTATATCTACAGGGCTTGTGTATGTGGTGTCCTTGACCACCAGTTCTGAGCAGATCTGGGTGCTTCCCTTGAGAATGCAGACATATGTGAAGAAAGCCTTATGATTGTCTTTAGTAGATGTGTCCAGTTTGGACTCAAAGTTTGCTTTGGAGGATTTCACTAGTGCTCTTATTTGCTTTTTCAGGCTAAGGAGAAATTGCTTCCAATTAGACAGCTGCTCTTTCTTGGTCCTGGACAGCAGTTTTTTTTTCCTTTTATTATAGAGTTTATTTATTGTAGATGTCCACCAGATAGGTTTAGTCTTCCTTGAGGAGGATGATTTTGTCCTGTCTGGTATTCCTGATTCCATGCAGCAACATAAATGCTCATATAGTACTTTGGTGTAAGTTTGGACATATGTGCTAGTTTCTGTGGAGGGGGAGGGGCTGTGAAACTGTTTATACCTTCCCTCAGGAGATAGTAATCAGCTTTGGGAAGTTTTTTTTTGACCCAAGCTGTGGGGTGGTGGATAGGGGAGATGGTGACTTCTTTGTGGTCGGATCTTACCAGGGATAATGACACTGTAGGGATGCTACAGTTACTCACACTGGTTAATACCAAGTCCAGGATATTTTCATCTCTTGTGTGGGTGTTATCCAACTGGTCCATGGCATTTGCATTGATAAAATCAAGGAATCTCTGGGCATTTGCATTTTGACATGAGTATTTCTTCCAATCTATGGTTGGATAGTTAAGGTCACCCAGGATCAGGGTAAAGGGTTGAATCTTGATAGATTCAAAGAGGTCCAGATACATGGAGTGGGCATTTTGAGTCAGAGTTCGAGGCCTGTAGCTAGCAATTATTTGAATAGGGGTCTTGTCAGTTGTTAACTGCACCTGGAGTATTTCCTGTGCATCATACTGTTTGACCAGCCTAGAGGTGTGTGTGTATTTTATATATATTGCTACTCTACCTCCTTTTGTTTTGCTGCCCACGGCTTGGAGTCTGAATAAATGATAGGATGATTAACCTGGTATAGCTGGGGTGCTCTCTGCAGCTTTGAACCAGGTTTCTGTGACTGCACAAATGTCAGCATCTTCCAAGGTTAAGAATGCTTGTAAGGAGTGCAGTTTCATGTTTAGACTCCTAGCGTTTAGAAGCATTATGTTTAATTTATGTTTTGATGAAATTTTCATGTTGGTAGTTTTGACCTCATGGCATTGCCTAAAAAGGCACTATGGGGGAGGAAAGAGCCTTTGTCTGGAGCCTGAAGCCCAAGGGAGACAGATGCAGGCCATCTCTGGGACAGTGTCATTTCTTGTCAATCATGTCATCCTAGGCTGTCAGGTACTGGATCCCCTTTGAATTACAACAGAAACTAAGGCAGTTGTTAACTTCAATAATTTTCTGTTTGTACTGAGGCATCATTCTCGGTGAAGGTAGAATGCTACTTAAGGCTAGGGACATACCTGCCTAGGACATGCAATCAGCAAGCTCGATCATGTCTCTCTCCATATAATCCAGGGCAGTAAGTCTCAAGTCATTCACTCCAACATGGACTATGACAGAGTTATAACAGTACCTGTTGAGAGACTTGAGTGCATTGATGATGTGGCGGATTCTGCCACCTGACAAACAACTAACTGTGATTTTCTCCTTATCCAGCCTGGTGAGGGGTATATCTGAGTGTGTCACAATGGAGTCTCCTATGACTAATATGTTGGGTTGCTGGTTTGTGGGGGAGAGAGCAATGACACTAGGTGCTTGATGTACTTGCATCTCTCTCAAATTGTGTTCCTAGGTGGTAATACTAGAGGGTTGTCTGTGTACATGAGGCAGTTGCTACACTGTCTCAGGATGCCCATATTGACCAGACTGGCAGGAGAAAATGTAGGAAATTGTCCGTCCATATTTGTCAGAAACTGAAAGAGCTAAGAGGGTAAAGGGAGGAAGGTCTATGAGTAGTACTACTAGATGATAACACAAGTGCTACTAAGGGAAAACCTGAAGCTGGAATACCTCAATAAGGATTAAAAACTGTTCAGCTGAAGCTCTGGATGCAGCAGACCTGTATCTAGACTATGCTATGCAATTATAAGGTTAAGAACTCAGTACGAAAAAAATCAAAATGAAGCACCGATTAATCACTTATAGTCAAACGAATAGAACTTGCAGCATGAAAAAATGCAGTTAAACAGCAATGAAATGCAGTAAAATGCAGTTAAACAGTAATGAATTGCAGTAGATAGCAATGAAATATAGTCAGTAGATTGCTTTGAAACAGTAACTCACAAGTCACAACAGTAACAGACAGCACAAATAGCCAGAGTAAGAAATCTGGCAAACTAAATGCAGTTGAACTCCTAAGCATAAACAGCAAAATGAAGAAGAAAGAGGTACTTTTTTAAGTAGAAAATTAAGTGACACAAGATAATGAGATTATACAAGGTTCAGAAGCTAAAAAGGGTGGGACTTCACTAAGTTCTTACTATAAACAGTAGAATGAGCTGCTGTAATGTGACTGGGGGGAGTATCCAGGATCAACTTTATACTAGAGGCAGGCAACTCAAAGCCACCAAGACATACCACAACTGCTAGGCAGTTGGGCAGATTACACAGATATACAGTAAAATAGAAATGCAGAAACCATTGAAAATAAACACTTATCTTTTTCCAGTATCACAGCAGAGCAAATAGCAGAGGGCCTCACACTGCAGCTTTGAACAGCTTGAGCAAATAAGTACAAGGTTTAAAACACTTGCTATTAAAGGCAGAGAAACATAAACCAGACCAATTATCCAATCAAAAATAACAGTGTTGCAGGACTGCTTTTAACTCCATTAAATTAGACTGATTCCTTCTGCCACAAAGAAAACAGCTAGGCCTATCTAGACAAAATATTTCACTACAAGCTCAAAAGGTCACAAACAGTAACAGATAGTCAGCTCTAACAGGCAAAAAGGAGACTAAAAGCAGTTGCACAGATTACACATATACAGTAAAATAGAAGTGCAGAAAAAGTTGAAAATAAGCACTTATCTTTTTCCAATATCACAGTAGAGCAAATGGCAGAAGGCCTCACACTGCAGCTTTGAACAGCTTGAGCAAATAAGTACAACTGCTTTAAAACAAAGGTTATTAAAGGCAGAGAAACAGAAACCATCCCAAGTATCCAATAAAAAATAACAGTGTTGCAGGAATGCTTTTAGCTAGATCAAACTAGACTGATTCTTTAGAATCTTAGAATAACAGGTTTTGCATTAGCATGAATTTTCTGGATGGTATGAAGTCTGAAATTAAAATTTCTGTCATTTTCTAACTTCAGTCTTTAATGATTTGCCAGTAATTTTCCAGAAAAAACACAATTTTATGAAAAACAGACCAAAAATATGAGGCAAAAATCTGGTCATTCTGCAAAAACCTGTACAATTGAGAGGTATGAATCTAAACTTATTATCTAAAGTTCTGTTTTATTCTTATTAGCAACATCAATCAAAGATAAGAGTCCAACGATGTTATCATACTTTTCCATTTAAAATATATCCATTCTGATCATCTTCAATTAGATTTGACATCATATGATTCAACCTTTTAGCCAATATAGACATAAAAATGTTATAGCCGACATCTAAAAGAGAGATGGCTGATAAGATGAGCATAATTTTAGATTTTTTTTTGTTTCAGAATGGGAGATATCTAGGAAAATTTCCAAGAGGGATGGACATTTGACATGTTTCGAACCTCTTCAAATGATTTTGATAGTATTCTTAGAATATTATCAGGCATTATTTTGTATATCTCAGGAATTATGCCATCTAGACCAGGGCCCTTGTTTTTTTAAGTTTGAAATTTGTTCCTTCAGTTCTCTGAAAGAGATTGATGTACTCAGCTTTATATTTTGTTCTTTAGTTAATTTATGTAGTATATTTTATTCTAACAATCTATCAGTTAAGTCACTATTATTTAGAGTTGATTTGTTGATTTAATTAATTCATAGTGTTTTCTAAAGGCCTCAAATATATATTTTATATCTGTTACATTTTTGGTTGTATTTTTAACTTTATATGTAATTGCCTTAATATGAATCATATTATTTAATCTTTTTGATCTATTGGATAATTTATGTTAATGTTTGTGATTAATGCAATATGATTTTAATTTAATTTTCTCTGTTTATTGAAACTTTGATTTAATGTTCTATGTATTTATGATTTTTTTCAATTCAGAGTTTATATTTATATTATTAGATACTATATTTGGTTTCAGTTTATCTATTATTAATTGTAAAGCTATTAATTCCTTGTCTGACTCCTACTTTGTTTCGCAAAGATGCCAACTTTTGATTTTACCACACAAATAAGCTTTTAATGCATTACATAAAATAGCATCAGTAACCTCACCATTGTAATTAAATTCCGTATACAAATTTAATTCCATTAAAAACATTTTTTGAATCCTTTAATTTTTGTAATATAAGCTACTATTCTTTGATTTAGATTTTTATAGAAAAATTAAAAGTAATACCATTATGATCAGACAAAGGCCATGTAATAATTGATACTGCATCACTTTTGAACATAACACACTAGATGTAAAGATTTTACCAATATTTGTTTGAGTGCTGAATCATAATAAATAATGTGTATAATTGAGGGAATTTGTCAATATATGTAAAGACTTTACCAATATTTGTATGAGTGCTGAATCTTAATGAATAATGTGTATAATTGAGGGAATTTGCCAATTTTAAATCATATATATCTTCTAAAGTCATTGCGTTTATGAAATAGTCTGTTTGGCACTAGCAGCTAATCTAGTTTTGATATCTTTGGTAGTATCTCTTGCTGATAAAATGCAGTTAAAATCACCAGCCAATATAATGTATCCTTTTGCATATAATGTTAAAATATCCAAGTATTTTTGCAACTTTAGAACTTTTATTACTGGATGGTCAGTAACTGCCCTTCTAATACATAAGCTAAACTGATTTTGTTTTTTAGTTCCTAGATCTGTTCTTTTTCATTTTTTTGCACTTACTCTAAGCTTCCATAAATGTGTTCTTTTTTCAGTGTTAAGTTCTGTGTTATGGTTTCTGTACCTTTGCATTATTAAAATGTGTTCTTTGAAAAATGTATGGTGTTCCTTTTATTTCATATTCACTGTCACTAACAAATGTATACAAAATTGCCAGTCAGAAAGCTGAATTATCATTTATTTATTTCAGTTTGATTACCAGGGAAGTCCACTGGGCCAGAGGTGTGCCCATTTTCAGTGGAGGCCCGGGGAGAAAAGCTCCAATAAGCAATATGGTTACAAAGGTTTGCATAATGCAATGGAAATACATACAAACATGGTTACGAAGGTTACATAATGTGTTACTAAATACATATATGAGGTCATGCAGTCAGGTACAGGTGGATAGAATAACATTGAAATGCAATTTTGATCTAGGTAGAACAGCTAGTAGGTATTTACATTCAGAACAGTAAGTTTAGACTCATTGGGCAAAAGCATCAGTGAATTACTTGATATTTACAATATATACAATACTTGGAGTTGAGAGAGAGAGATTGTTTAGTCTGAGAAAGTTAGCTAGATTAGTTAGGAGAAAAGAGGTAATAGTGTAGAGAAGAGCAGGAGTATGGAAAGCTCAAAGGGTAAAATTGTGAGATTTTAGGTAGGGTGAAAGCAGGAACATTTACGTTTAGTGGATAGGTAAGAGAAAAGTAGGGTTTTGAAGGTTTCAGGGTTAGGTGTGGTCCTGAGTAAAGGAGGGAGAGAGTTCCATTTTTTTCCTATAGTGAAGGAGAGAAGGAGTTGGCCTGCAGGGTGTTTGGGTTTGTGGACAGAGATTAAATTTTGGTGTTCAGATCTCAGAGGTCTGGTTGGGATGTATGGGGGAAGGATGTTTGTTAAGGCTGGGCATTTTTCTGGAAAGAATATTAGTTTGTGTGTGGTGGTTAGTTGGAGATAGTCAAGGAGGTTTGAGAGTTCAAGCCAGTTCAGAGATTGTAGGGTTAGGCAGTGGTGAGTGGAGGTTTTGGACTTAGTTGCGAATTTAGAGATTTTATTATAGCAAGTTTCGAGTTTAGAGGTGTTGGAAGAGGAAAGGTTAGTTAGTAGAGGGGCTCCATATAGTAGAGAGGGTAGGAGGTAGGTATTAAAGGTAGTTTGCCTTGGGGAGTTGGAGAGAAAGTGGTTATTTCTATACAGCATACCTAGTTTTTGATGGGTTTTCTTTATGTTTTGTTGGATGTGGATATCAAATTTAAGGTGTTCATCTATGGTAATGCCGAGGAGTTTTGCAGAACGGACCACTTCTATGGCAGAGTTGTTTTGGCTAAGGACTGTAAAAGCATTCCTGTCAAGGGAGAAATTTTTAGAGGGAGGAAAGAGAAGTATTTTGGTTTTATTGGAGTTGAGAGAGAGATGGTTGTGGTGCATCCAGTTTTCGGTAGTGAAAAAGCTGTTTGAGTTTTAGTTAGGAGTTCAGGTAGGTTGGAGGCGGTACAGACTAAGGTAGAGTCATCTGCATATTGGATAACTGTTGTGTCAGGGATGACTGAGTGAAGATTGTATCATTCTAGTGACCGGCATTGCAAAATGCATTGTCTACTTACCTGGCTCTGTGGTACAGACAGATGGGACAGTGGGGATTATAGGAGCCAGGCAGGGAAAGGAAGAAGCAAAGGACAGTGGCCTACTGGTATCTCCTGGGGAAAGAAGCAGTTTGCACACCAAAGAGACTGCAACTCATTCTTGGGGGGGGGGGGGGTGCAGGGCTGCATTTAGGCAATGCTCCGTGCAGACGTGCATGGACAGACCATTGCAAGCTCATCCTCAGCACTGTGCTAGGTACAGGTGTAGGTGTAGGGATGGGGCAGAAAAATATTAAAATGCTTGGAAGCGTACACACTCCTGTTAAAAATGCCAGGTTTTTGTGATATAAAAAATGAGACCACAATAAATGATTTCAAAACTTTTCCCACCTTTAATGTGACCTATAACCTGTACAATTCATTTATTATCATCACAAAATTGGGTGATTTAGGTTTTCTCCAATTCAGACATCAAAACTGAGCTTTTTCTATATATTGTTTGTCTTATTGGTTTTACGGAAATGGCATACTTCTGTTTTCCAAATTATTTCTGTTCTCCTGTCTAATTCCACCTTTGTTTTTATAAGCAGTTTCAGTTCTTTCCAGATGTTGCACTTTTTAAATATAATGCACATAAGCAGTTCAAATGGCATCAGAAATATGTGGTCCAGGGATCTAAACCTCGTCTGCAACATCAGCTGAATGGTTTGGAGGAACAGGTGTATTTCCCAGAGAATACTGCTGCTGTGGGACAGATTCCCCAACCACATAAAACAAAATTCATCCCTGTCCATTTTCAAGCACAACTTAGATCTATTGATGGGACAGAAATTGCATCCCAGGACTGCCTCTTGTGCTACTAATGGACATAGATGGCTCCTAAATGTTTTATCCCTTGCATTGGTCTCCTCAAATTATCTATGGTATTCTCATTAGGGATAATATAGAATTATCAGCCATGGGATGGGTAAGGCCAATCTGTAATCAAATGGGATAGGTTATTTTGAGCACAAAAAGGGAAACTGGCTAGGCTTAAAATGGCCACCAAGGGCAGCTAGCCTAGTACTTACCTATGAAACTATAATGATATTGTATCAAATGATTTGGTTGTAGAACTATGACTATTATTAAAAACACCAGTTGTCAGTTCTTTCAAGATGTAGATCTTTCACTGTGTCTCTTGCATACCATTTTAAAGAGGCCAGTAGATTCTGCATATAATTCATTTAACCCTTCAGCAACATACCTGTTTTTTAAGGAATGTTGTGGCCTTCACCTTGGTTGTTTGTATCATGAGACTATCGTGGAATGTAAATTACATCATCACAGATATAAAAGTAAAAATTACTGGTATACATCATAATTTATTATTCCCCTAAAGTTGTATAAAGCATTTTATATGTGCACTTGTGAGGAACTTCAGAGACATTGAGTGCAAACAGCTGATCCTAAGATGCAAACTTGTGGAAATGTGGTTAACATTCACACCAGAAGTAGTATCAGGTGATATATGTGTGGATGGGTGGGGGGTGGGTGGTTGGCTTAACAGATGTGAAACAGAGACTGCCTTTGTTGCTAACCACTGAATGCTAGAAACAGAATATATAGCTGGTGTCATTAGGGATTAATTCCTAAAAAGTTTATTAAATAAGCATTTTGCATATAGTTGTAGTTTTACCAGATTTCTAAGGGCTCATTATTTCTGTAGTTGTGCTACATGTACAGTGTACACTCTCTGACTGGTAGTACACATTTTGTTTATGATATAGTTATTTGTTTTATTTCTAAGGATACCTCTCAATCTCTTAAAATAACAAATCCAAAAATAATGTGTGTGCATGCACATGTGTGTGTGTGTGTTGTGGGGGTGGAGAGAAGGACAAATGCCCAAAATCAGAGATAGAGTTTAAATATTGCTCTTGTAAATGTAGACAGTTGATAGAATTACAATAATTGCATTGGTAATTATTTTCAAAAGGATATGAAGTCTAAAACTCAAGTGTTTGCCATTATTTGGTGACTTTAAAACCCAATCATTTGGCAAAAAAACTTACATTTTATGACCAAAACTACAATCAAAAATCTAGACTTTCTGTGAAATTTTGAAGCGTTGAGAGGCTCAGTTCTAAGAAACCAGTTTCAACTTTTTGACATGTAAAATTGTATGCAGCCAGTCACCTGTTGTATTCAGTGTTGCCATTTTCAAACTTTCATGGAAGATGTGCTGTTAAGAGTTCTCTCTCACAGCAGCACTGTATTCTGCTGTAAATAAAATGTGACCCCCTCATACAGTGTCACATAGTGGTAGATCTTTTAACAGGTATCTGAATATTCTGTGAGCCTGTAAATATGGTGTTTTATAACTCTATCCATGTTTCTCTCTGAAAAACTGAAATTTATCTAACTTATTCATGAATCATAGCACCACAATCTCCTAAGAGATCCACTTGTACTGTACTGTCTCTTTCTCTACGCACTTACACTGCTATACATACATAAACATATTAGCGCACACACACTTATGCACTCACATGCTCACTCAGACTTTTCTCTGGTTCTGTTACTTGGACATTCTTATTTCTATAAATAACAAAACTATATATAAAAAGATCACACATAAAAGCCACATTGGCAAATTAACAAAAACACCCAAGCAAAGCAGAATATCCACTGTGAAATACATTAACCTCCCCTTCTGAATGAAGCCCATATGACCCCTTAATTACATACAGGTGTTACACTTATGTGCCTTCTTTATACTCACTGACTTCTTGCTTGCCATAAAGTCTTAGTCTTAACTGATCTATATGAGTTTATCTCTAAATTGTTGTCATTTCAGGAACAGGACACCCAATTCATAGTCTGAATGAGCACAAGGCAGTTGATCTGCTCCAACCCACAAGATTGTTTTCTTAATGATTACTCCTAGTGATTGCAGGTCCTGATTAATTAGCCTCATGATTTGAACATTTTCCTGCCACGTCTGAAACTGAAATTACAGAAAAGGGGAAAACAGTAGTGTTATAAACTAGCACTAGTTTTCTTTTACTCTTACTTGTGTGATCTTGGGAGTTCATATCTGTAAATAGCTGGAAGTAAGAGGAATATAGCCGCCAACATGGTATGCAAGGCAACATGCTCTTTGGTAAGCAAGCTTGTATCTTTTATTGTTATTGAGATTTGTAACTTCTATATTACTTGTGTTAAACACAGGCATTTTTTTTCAAGTAATAATGCATGTATTTTTACTAAATTTTAATTACAAAAGGCAGATGTTGAGATGGACCACTTATAGCATGCATAGGCCTAAAGGATTAATCATACTTCAACATATTCATAATACAAAAATCTGTGTGATAGTGCAAGAGAACAATTTAGTAATCAGTAATAGGAGTAGTAAACCATCAAATCTCCAGAAACTTACCTAATGTGTTCAACATGTATGATATTGGATGCCAGTTCTGTAGATAGCCTGTTTAGGATCTATTTGGCATAATTCCTCATAGCTGGCCATCTAATCCTTGAATGTGTGGAAGTGGCCATGGCATGACATGAGGCCTTGTTATCTGTCCAGCACATATTTTATTATGATTTGTGCTATTTTATTATGATTTGTGCCAGGCTGAAGTATTTAGTGAACATGGGATATGGAGAAAAAAAAACATATAAGAGTGAAAACTCCTCAGATTCAGTAGGTACAACTTAGGCATTCTGTGGAGGATAGATTTGGTGACTAACCTGCTTTAGCCTGTGGAATGGAAGCCAGTTTCACTTACTTTGACTTTTATTGCAGTTTCTTGAGTTACAAATTGCAGGAGCAGAACCGAATATGTTTACAACAGTGTTTGCATTCAGACTAGCACATATTACCCCCATTAACAAATTCTTGGAGATCTAATTACATATGCCACCAGTGAAAGTAATATCTAAAAGCTGATTGGCCACAGGTCACATGTAAACAATATGATGATCAGTGATTTTATCAGAACTGGCAGTTTATGGGCAGTATGAGGTCACATGCAAAGCCATATGCTAATTAGTGGTTTTGTCAAAACTGGCAGTTTGTGGACAATGTGAGGTTAGAGATGAAGAATCAGTTTGAAGCTACTGTGATGATTTACTTCTTTTATAGTAAAACCTAGTGATTTAAATATTTTTCCGATCTTCTTTTAAAGTTCACTTGAAATCATTTCAAAGATAAACTGCCTGCTGTATCCTTTTTCTTAGAGTGTCTTGCCAAAAGTAATACTGTATTGCCCATGTGTTCTCTAATACTGAGAAAATGTTTATAAACTACACAAAAACTGGAGAGAGACACCATCTAAAAGGAAGATGAACAACTAAAAAAGGTTGTTACTCAGAAAAATATTTATAACTGTGCATTTCACCTTGTCACTATAAGGCTGATAATATTGTTCCCGATAAGCTGCCAACCAGACTACAAGAGATAAGGTATTGACAGAAGGATTACAGTGAACAACAAAACAGGATCATACTGCTAAGTGCCAACGCTTATGTTTTCTTCAAAGAATTTAGCCAGAGTTACAGAATAAGAGGAAACAAGCATCAAAAGTCATAGCTTGAGAAACAGTATTATACAGAATAGCAGGATACAGACATCAAGAAGACATGAAACTAAAATTCCAGGTCTTCAGTCTTTCGAGACAAAATTTAGAGTGCCATTTCTAAACATGTTATGCCATGGATCAGGGCTGGTGCACCATCAAACAGCATCCCAAAGTCCTGTGTGATTCATAAAACATCTGTAATTGGGTAGGATATTCTACAGAGTTTTACTACCTTATGTAAGCATTCTACTTCATGCTTAGAGTACATATGCAGCCATCTCCTTCTCCTGATTACATGCAAGTCATGAAGCTTACAGCACTGAATTAGCAGCTATATATATATATATATATATATATATATATATATATATATATATATATATATATATATATATATATATATATATATATAGATGGGTAGAAAGATATAGATATACACACTCACATAAATAATAGCTATAAATATATAGTCATTTATAGATCAATAGATAGCAAGCTAGAGTCTTCTGTGTGTAATACCTTAAACCCTCTGTAGTGGAGGCACACAGAATATATGCAAATTACTTCTTAGAGACATAAGACTTTCAGCTGCAGGTATTCTGAATGCCCATGATATTTTACTTGTTACTTTGTTATACTAGCTCATTCAGGCCAATAAACCCAACCCAATAGCTATAGACATGCCATGTTTTGCCCTTTTTCAGAGCTCATTGGTAAATCATAATAAATTCTTTGACCAAATTTTGGAGAGACAGATCTTTAAAATAAGATGCTGCACATAAGCATTGGGTGACTGCAACATATCCCAAATAACATCCAAATTAAAAGTCAGTAAGGTTATATGGATAAACCATTTGGTAAAATCTAGAAAGAAGATGCAGACAAGCTAGAGTTTTCACCCTAAACCTCCTATAGTAGACACCCATGGGATATATGCATTTGATGCTGAAACAAAAGGGTCTTTTGAAGCTTCTTAATGTGAGGAAAGTGGTTTTGCTTTGCAAATAAAAAATACCATTTTACAAACAACTATGAGTGGCACATAAAATCTGATACTTAGAGAGTATGAGTCAGTCATGATATCAAGAAGTTAATAAAAAAAATTAAGTTCTTTCATCACATTTACTATGGATGACCTCTTCAGAACAAAGCACAATTAAAACACACATTTATTATTTTTAAATTATATGACCATCAAAAACACCTATCAAGAGACATCTAGGTTAATTGATTAATAATGACTTCAATTTTCAATAACCTTTCTAAAAATAAGTATTATTGTTAATAGCTTGAAGGACAGGTGTAGTCATTTACATTTTTTCACTCCAAAATGATATCCCAAACAATCCCATAATGACAAATTAACTTGTCCAGTTACAAAAAAATGAAATATTTTTTTTAACTCAGAACATATTGCAGATTGTTCGACTAATACATTTTCCTTTTTACAGTTTTAATTGAATTAATATACTCCCTAATATGCTGATTTAAATGATTGATGGACTTACCTATGCAAAAATCCTTGCAAGTCTAACATATGACAAGATAAACAACCTCAGGAGAAAGACAAGTAAACATATAACTAATAGAGGTGTGGTTATCATACCCCTCCACAAATAAACATGTAGCTCATTATTAATAAATCGACAAAACCTGAAGAAAGCAAAAGGATATGTATTACTTACTCTCTGTGAATGGAGGTTGATAATTTAACTAGCAGTGTATTACTTGCTCTCTGTGAATGGAGGTTGATAATCTAACCAACAGTAACATTTTTTAAACAATTGCTTAATATTATCAACTTTCTTGTAAGCACAATTTGGAAAAGCATCCACTGCAGGATGAACATCATCATTACCCTTCAAAATTCTCTGATTTACAATAATAATGTAAGACCCTTACAACAGATACTATAGTGCAGAACACTTTTTGCATATGAAGACTATCTGCGCTATCCATATTTTGCAAGTATTTTGACAAAGACTAAATATTGTCTGGTCCTTCAACATGTTTACTGACACTGTAACTTATTACCATAATGTCATATTTTTCAAAGTATAAAAACTGCAAGAAAAACCTAGTCAAGCTAGAGTCTTCACTGTATATCCAAATGCGCCCTTAAGGACATACAGAGTTTCACATACACATTTTTTGATTGCCATTGACTTTCCTTTTTAAATCTTTATGGGTACATTCTGGCCAATAAAGCTTAATGTCACTATCTGTATAAATGCATGTTTCAGCCTTTTAGTGACCTTATCAGTACAACATAGGTGGATTATTTGGCTATACTTTAAAAACATGCAGCATGGTTTGGTTACTACCTGAATTTTATTTTTCTGCCAGCTAAGCTGAAGCTTTTCATTCAAACTAAGTATTTTTTCCACTTCTGATGCTATCTAGTGATGAGTGGAGGAACTACCAGTTTTGCATTTTATGGCTTGGCTTTTGCATTATTGGAAGTGTATTGCAATTTTTTTTATGCTTTATTATCTTAAGCTGCTGATTTTAGTAAGGAAGAAAAAATAAATTTGTTTTTCAAAGTTGTTCAATATGTGAATTTTTCATTTAACTACTAGAATTTATTGTTTTTTGGAGATCTAAAAATAATTTTTATAAAGTTTTCCTGTCAGAAGTGTGATGTGTTATGTCTTGTATACCTAAATACCTTTAAAATGTTTGGACTATGTACAGAAATCAGTGCAGACTACTTGTTAAATTGTTGAAGATATGTTTCAATATTTCCATACTTATTCTGTAATACTGATTTTTTTTTAATTTGGTGATTTTTGCGTTGTATTTATTGCATCAAAGAGAGCTGTAGCCTCACTAGTTCTGCATTACCTATGCACACTACCTCCGTGATGTTACACAGTCATAAATTAGCCTAAGCATTTACACGGGTACAGGTACATGCATTACTTCCTTCCTTCCTTCATTCATTAATCTTGTGCAGGTCACGTGGGAGCTTATCATAGCACTTGGTAGGTGCAAGGCATAGACCTCATCCTGAACAGGGTGCCATCTCATCACAGGACATACTCCATGCATGACAGTGGACAGTTTAAATGATCACTGATTCACCTATGACATATCTCTGAGATGATGGACAGTTGAAATGATCACTGATTCACCTATGACATATCTCTGAGATGATGGACAGTTTAAATGATCAGTAATTCACCTATGACATATCTCTGAGATGATGGACAGTTGAAATGATCACGGATTCACCTATGACATATCTCTGATATGATGGACAGTTGAAATGATCACTGATTCACCTATGACATATCTCTGAGATGATGGACAGTTGAAATGATCACTGATTCACCTATGACATCTCTGAGATGATGGACAGTTTAAATGATCAGTAATTCACCTATGACATATTTCTGAGATGGACAGTTTTTTTCCCATCTTGTCACTGTTCTGTTCTTAAATACCACTGTCTTTCTAGTTGCCTGCCTCTTATGTTAATTTGACCATATATCTCATTTCCTCTCTGCTTTCACTGGCCTGTGTGAGTAAGCACAAAATTATGATTTTGTGAAATCATTCCCCTTCAACTACTTAAATTTATTGCCCTTTCTATTGTATTCCATAGTACCAGAATACAAAAGTGATCACCCCCCTTCAATCTATCTTGCTGTTTTAAAAATAGTGACTCTCCACTAAAACTTAACTTTTTAAATGGGTAAAACTTAAGTTACCTACTTTCACATCTAACTTCTCTATTGCACACTGCAGTGTTTAGGATAAACCATTTTTTTTCATTTTACCTTTAAGCATCCCTTGCTCTAATACCTGTTGAAAAGCACTAGGAAGCCTTAAACTGATACAAGCAGTCAACTCTCCTTATTAATAAGGAGAAATTAATCATAGGCACTAAACAGTCTATAATTGCAAAATACCTTGCTAAGGTAAGGGAAAACAGCTCCTATACTTAAAAAAAAAAAAAAAAAAAAAAGCACCAAACCAGGTATGTCGAAGGGTCAGCTTCCGTTGATTTCTCCTGTCCACCTGGTGAATCTGGGCATACTGGGGCAATGCAGCAATTGCCTCATGTACACAGACAACAATCTCCTCCTACCACCCAACACTACAACCTGTGGCAGATGCACTTACATAGCCAAACTGTAAGCAAAGCTCTCTCCACACAAGATTGTTCTAGGCAGTCAAGAGGAGAAGGTGAACACCTGCACTACACCTCAAGCAACACATATCCCTTCTAAACTCACACCACCAACACCTACACATAGCAACATTAAATCCACATATGCTGAGGCCCTTAACTGTAACCTGCCCAAGCAACAAGGACCTCCAAAGCTGAAACGCAAACAAACACCAATCACAACCAAAGTTTTACATAGCTCACACCACCAGTGTGCCACCCAGCAACAGCCCCTAAGGCAAGACAACGTACCTAACACTTTAGTCATAGGTGACTCTATAGTCAGGCACACTGATGTCCCACTCACCAGACCGAACAAGGAGAAAATTACAGTGAGCTGCCTGTTGGGTGCCTGGATCCGCCACATAACTTATGCACGCAAGTACAAATATGACTCTATCGTTGTCCATGTTGGAGTGAATGACTTGAGATGTACCTCCCTGGACTACATGAAAAGAGACATGGAAGAGCTCTCGGATCATGTGGCCCAGTCAGGTATGACCCTAACCCTGAGTAGCATCCTGCCTTCGCCCTGAATGATACCACAATATATGGACAAAATGATTGACTTCAACAATTGGCCAAGCTTCTGGTGTCATTCAAAGGGGATCCAGTATCTGTCTGCCTGGGATGACATGATCGACAGACCACAATGCATTGCCAAAGATGGTCTGCACCTGTCGCCCCTATGATTCAGGTTACTGGCTAAGGCTCTTGCCACCCCTATAGTGCCATTTTTAGGCAAAGTTCAAAGGACAAAACCACCACCATAACAGGTAGAAGCATGCAAAATCTGAAGGTAATGCTACTCAGTGCTAGAAGTCTAAACCTCAAAATGCACTCTCTAGAGGCACTCCTAAAAATGGAGAACATCGATATCTGTGCAGTAACTGAGACCTGGTTCAAGGCTCCAGAGAGCAACCCTGCAATACCAGGCTACAACTCTTAGCACACTTTTCGGCCACCGAATCAGGATTGAAACATTAAAGGTGGAGGAGTGTCCATATTCACCAAAGATATTCACACCACCAGGTTAGTTGCCGAACACAATGCGTCTGAAATTCTCCAGGTGCAACTATCACTAGGTAAGACTGCTATCCAAATTGTAGCATGCTACAGATGCCCCAAGATTCTCACTACACCTTTCTAAACATACTGGAAAATATTAATATACAACCAAACACCCTAATACTTTGTGATTTCAACTACCCTACCATTAACTGGGAAAACTACTTGTGTACCAACAAATTTGTCCACCGGTTCTTGGAATTCATAAATTCCAATGCCCTGGATCAATTAATCCATAGTCCCACCAGGGGCTCCAATATCCTAGACCTGGTCATTACCAACATGGAAAATTGATGCTCCAGACCTATGGTCACCCCCTCGTTGGTCAAGTCAGACCATAAGCTAATCGCCCTTAACATCCACATCTCACCCCCACCCCCAGGTAGGAAACTTGCATAAAAAACTTCTCCAAAGCCAACTTCATGCTACTCAAGTCAGAAGTTACAAACTTCATGACACCCATGCAGGCGGGAACTGAAAGTTGGACTGCTGAGTCTTACACTAAGGCACTGTATGAGCACATCCACTCATGCATGAATCGTGCCATCCCAAATAGAACCAAGATGCTCTCCTCCCAAAAAGGAAGCCAATCTGGTGGTCCCCTGCCACAAACACACTTTACAACAGGAAGAAACTGTTGCAGAAAAGAAGAAAATCCCAGGATGCAAAAAACTCCCTTACCAGCCTGTGTAAGAAGCTGAGATCCCTCATAAAATCCTCCAAAGCTAGTTACGAAAATAAAATTGCCAAAAATTCCAAAGACAACCACAAGGCATTCTATAACTATGTCAAGAATCTAAATGGCAATGCTCAGATCTGCTCTGAGCTACAACAGAATGGCATTAAATATACTGATCCCAAGGATATTGCCAATATCCTGGCAGATCGATTCAGTGTCAACTTCACCCCCTCACCCACTAAATGGCCCATCTCAATACCGGAAGATTGCCAAATTCCGGTAATAACGGCCACACAGGTAAAAACGCACTCTCCAAAGCAAAGAATACAGCATCCAAGGGACCAGATGACATCCTGGGCTGTGTACTACATGAACTACAAAATGAACTGGCACCTCACCTAAGTGTCATGTTTAATCATACCCTCACCTCAGGCTACATGCCCACTGAGTGGCGTACAGCTACAGTTATCCCACTCCACAAAGGGGGATCCACCTTGGATCCCAGGAACTAACACCCCATCAGTCTGACGAGTGTGATCTGCAAGGCCATGGAATGTATTGTCATGGAACTTATAAACAAAGACATTGGCAACCTTAAAACACTGGACCCCACCCAGTTTGGGTTGGTGAAGGGCCGATCTTGTCTCCTGAACCTGATTGACTTCTTCGAATCAGTCTCCAGAGCTGTAGATGAAGGTAAGGCAGTCCACACAGCCTATCTGGACCTTGCCAAGGCCTTTGACACCATCTCCCACTCTGGAATCATAGACACATTTAATAAGCTGGGCATTAATCCCTACATCATTAGATGGGTTGCCAACTGGCTTGCTGACAGAACCCAGACTGTAAAAATAGCTGACTCCAAATCTAGCACCAGACAAGTAACAAGTGGAGTACCTCAGGGTTCAGTCCTGGGACCTCTCTTGTTTGGCATCTATGTCTCTGAAGTACAGGCCAACACTAAGGGACTCTGGCTAACAAAGTTTGCAGATGACTGCAAACTGGGAGCCATTATTGAACCCCCCAAATGATGTGGATACTCTACAAAAGGGCCTTACAGAAACAGATGCTTGGTGCCAGAGCCATGGGCTCAAGCTCAATGCCAAGAAATGTATAGTTATCCCCTTTGGGAAAAAACATGTACCCATGAAATACCACATAGGTGGCAGTACACTAACCACCAAAAGTGTGATAAGAGATTTAGGGACACAGGTGGACAGTGGTCTCACCTTCAATAACCACATCAACACAACAGTCAGGAAATCCTTCTATGTGGCACACCTCATCACCAAGGGCTTTTCATCCAGAAAAAAGGAGGTCATTGTCCCACTGTACTCATCCCTCATTAGACTCATTATAGAATACAATGCCCCATTTGGTATGTACCTCTCAAGACATCTGCAACAACTGGAAAGGCCGCATAAATACCTCACTGAAAGAATCCTAGGCCTAAAGCAGATGCCCTATGCTGACCGCCTTAAAAACTCCAGCTATACTCTTGTCACATATCGTCTACTTCAAGGTGATCTCTGCTTAACATACAATGCCATGTCAAACCCAGAGCTGTTGGACATGCTACACTTAAAAAAATCCTAATCCCTCAGAGCCACATGCTCCAGGGATCTAAACCTTATTACAAGCTTCAAAAGCTATCAGTTTTCCTCAAAAGTGATTTGTTTTTTATCAACACTGCAATATTTAAAAAGGAATCTATATGTAAAATTACAAGATTAATCTATAGTCAGATGAAATCTAGGAAGATGCATTACAAACTTTAAAAAGTTAATTTTCCATTCACTTATTGTTTCTTATTTTCTTTGAAAGTTGTACATTCAAAACCAAGAAGGCTCTTTAATTGTGAAACAAGACATTCCTCTGAGAATCAAAGGTGTGAGTTCATTTTATCTGATTCACGATACAAGAATTAATGATTGTTTAAAATGAAAGCCTTTCGGCATCTTTTCCTCAGGGGTAGTATAATAATTTCAGGTTCATAAGATGTACTTTTATTGATACTTCCCCAGGGGCAGTGTGGGTACGTTTTCATTACAAAATAAGGTTCTAATTACATTTCTAGTCTCTTAAAGGACTGTTGTCAACACAGATGCATTTTAATTATACTGAATTAAAACCATAGGTTTTATGATAACTGTCTATAAAAGTAATTAAAGTTGACAGTTGTCTGACCTGGGTATTTTAAGTAGACTGTAAATAAATTCAGAGTCTTCTCACACCACATAATCTAGAGCATGAAACAAAAGTCTGCACACACACAGCATCAGAAACAGTATTCTGTACACAACAGAAAATATTATATTGGCTTTGTCTTAACAAGTGGTCAGTCACAAAAGTGATAATGGATAAGCAATATTCTTGAAAGAGTACTATGAAATAAATATACTATATTTTTGTCAGAGTGTACCTTCAGATTTTGAAAAAAAAATAGAAATTTAGTTAATATATTATGAAAAAAAGCTTTCAGTGTCCATCTAGAGCTGTGTAGTGAGCAACTAATAAGGAACATCCTGTGGTCCTGGGCACACAGTCGTTACTCTACTTGTTTACTATCTAACTCTGAGTAAACTATTTAACCAGAATCTGTTCCAAAGTCACAACTTATCCATAACACTTCTATCTACTGACCTTAGCTGATTATAAATGAACATACAAAATAAAAAATAACCATTAGAATAAGATATGTAAGTCATTAACATACAAAATAAAAAATAGGCATTAGATAAGATAGGCAAGCCAGAAGTCAGTAAAATAAACTAAACCAAAACACTTGACAGTGGAAATAGGATTAAATAAAATAGGTACACAGTTCACATTTCTGTGTGGCATTTCCAGTTATAGATACAAAGCTGTCCACTTTCACAAGAAGCGTAACTTGTATTTTACCCATCCATTATACATCTTCAGAACTACTGTTTATATGAATCACCATTTTGTCAGCATTTATACAGGCAGTAATGGATTTCATAATTATTCAACTGCCAGTCAAACTATTCATATATGATTCCCTGTGATTACAAACAGGTGTGTTCACTGATGGTAATTCTAAGTTGCTAACAGGTCAGTACTTGGATGATGATCCCTCTCTAACTTCCACTTGTAGCCACTGTTAAATATGTACCATAGCTGACCTGAGATACAGAAACATAAACCCTTCAAGGAGCTTTGTCTGTTGTGACAGCTTACTAAATATAATAATGCCAAGTCCATAAACACTGGAAGACAGATATAAGCTGTCTGTGGCAAAGAGTTCAGAGGGTTCTACCTGCTAATGGCACTAATTTTACAGAAATCCAAATAAAACATTAAACTACCAGACTAAAGTAGTGTTGATCTATCAGCACTGCAAGTAACTAACCATTTGTGCTGTCAACATTTACAAGAACATTGTATCTATCAACTGGCAACATTTTATATCACTAATCATGCTAAAATGATTACATGGCATTTGTCCTAAACTGCTAAATACATTTTGTGTTCAGCAATGCAGGATACATATGCAAAATGGCAGAATAAAAAAGAAATCACACATTCTGAAGAGTCTCTTACAAAATGGGATGATTACAGTTGTGTTGAGACTGTTCACTTTTGAATTAAATAAAAATAGAAAATAATTATCACTTCCTCCACTTTACCTCCCAAGCCTGTTAACTCCCCACACCACTCACTCCATCAGTTCTCGCTGTCTGGATTAATGAGTGTTTTCTTCCCCTGAAGTAAATAAAATGCGTATTCATTTCCTGAAAGCTTGACAACAAAGCCAGGTAACAACTTATTTCCTTAACATGTACTATAATATAATAATTGTCTCATTTACTGTCAACAGAATTTTCAGCACACATCTGCTAAGCCCCATCTCATGAAATATAGTACTTCCTGTGTATAGGCTTTAGCTATCCTTTTTGCTGTCAGGTCACCCTATAGACATAAAGTTAATGTAATTGCCAGCATACTTAATTAGAGTGGGGTCCGAAGAAAATTCTAGTACATAGGCAAACACAGTGCTGCAGCAGTTAGCAGTGCTGCCTTACAGTGCTTGGTTCTCTAATTACTTTCCCAGTTGAGGTAACTTTCTGTGATTTATCTCCCAGCTGGGATGTGTTATTGGTAGAGTTATCCTCTCTGTGTCCAAACTTTTTTTTTCAGGGGCTATAATTTCCTCCCACATCCCTAAGACATGCAGATAGGTTAAACTGTAATCCTGTAAATTGTTTGTAGATGTGGGTTCTACTGGTTTAATTTCACCAACTCATTTGTGTTTCTTATACCATGATGGGAATAGACCCTATTCCAAAGACGACGTATGATTAAAGTTTGTGAAATTATTTATTTATTTATTTATTAATTGATTATTTCCAGTTTGATTACCGGGGAGGTCTACTGGGCCCAGAGGACCCGTTTTCAGTGGAGGCCTGGGGAAAAGCAACAAAAATACAAATTACAGAAATATCAAAAATATAAATGATACATTGAGGAGAACAGTTTACACAATAAGAACATTCATTATTACAAATAGTCAAAACAAATTCATTAAGGTTTTTCTTAAGGGTTATATAATTGTAAAGCTATTCTTATAGAGTAATTTGGGAAAATGCATTATATGTGCACATAGAGAAGAGAGTTAAGAAGACATTTTGCATGCACTCGTTTTAAACTGTGAATCTATTTACAATATTTACACAAAGGAGTTCAAGGATAAATACCTCTAGGACTTTTTGAGTGCTAGGGTACACTCTTAGTAGGATAGCAGTGCATTTTTGGATAGTTTTTAGGTGGGGTGAAGGCAGGTGCATTTCCATTTAGTGGACAGATGTTTGAAAAGCTGAGTTTTGAAATGTTCATAGTTTGCTATTGTTCTTAGAGAGGAAGGGAGAGAGTTCCAAGCCTTGCCAATAGTGAAAGAGAGCAGAAGTTGGCCAGCAGGACTTAGGTTTGTTGATAGTAATCAGGTTTTGATGTTCAGATCTAAGAGTTCTGTTGGGGATGTAGGATGGAAGGATGTTAGCTAGAGCAGGACAGTTAGTTGAATGAAATATAAGTCTGTGTGCAGTGGTGAGCTGCAGATAATTTATGTAGTTTGGTAGTTCTAGCCAGTTTAGAGATTGAGGGGAAAGGCAATGATGGGTGGAATTTTTACTGTTGGAGGCAAATTTAGAGATGTTGTCGTAGCAGTTTTCTAGTTTGGAAGTGATAGAGCAGGACAGGTTGGTTAGGAGAGGGGCCCCATATAATAAGGAGGGAAGAAGGTAAGTAGTGGCCAAAGTGTGTCTGGCGAAGTGAGAGAGAAAGCGATTATTCCTATATAGCATACCTAGTTTTTGGTGGGTTTTCTTAATATTTTGTTGAACATGTATGTCAGACTTAAAGAATTTGTTAATTGTTAACACTAAGAAGTTTGGCAGAGGGAACCACTTCTATAGGGGAGTTGGTGTGACTAAGGATTTTGGAAGTATCTTTATCTTAGGAGTAGGACTTTCTGGAGGGGAAGAGGAGAATTTTGGATTTGTTAGTGTTAAGGGAGATGTGATTTTGGCGCATCCAGTTTTCAGTGGTTGAGAAAGCAGCTTGGGTTTTGAGGAGCAGTTCAGAGATGTTTGAGGCAGAGCAGAATAAGGTTGAATCATCTGCGTATTGAATAATTTTGACATGGGGGATAGCAATGTGAAAGTTATTAATGAATATATTAAATAGAATGGGTCCAAAGATGGATCCCTGTGGTACACCAGTTGGGATAGGTAGGAAGGAGGAGATGGAGTTTTTCCATTTGACTGCCTGAGACTTATCTGATAAGTAGCTAGAGAACCAGGATAGAGAGTTTGGTGAGAGATGCAGGTTTGAGAGGTGAAGGAGAAGGTGTTTATGGGAAATGGTATCAAAAGCTTTAGAGAGATCAAGCAACAAAGTAGAGACCAGGTGACCTGAATCTCAGGCTTTATTGATAGTTTCTAAGAAGGAGAGTAGAGCAGTAATAGTACTATGGCCAGGGCGGACTCCATGTTGGGTTGGTGTAAGAAGATGGTTTTGGGTTAAAAAAGGCATAAGTTGGTAGTGGATGCACTTTTGTAAGATTTTAGAGATTGGTGAGAGTAGAGCAATAGTGCAAAACTTTCAGATGCTGGTGGTCTTGCCTCCTTTGTGAAAATGAAGAATGTATGCTGAGCGCCAAAGTTTGGGGACATAAGATTCCTTAATAGATCTGACAGGTAAGGAAGAAAGAGTCTGAGAGAAGAATCAGTGAACAGCTGGCTACTGCAATTCACCTTACTGGTAGTTAAGGGTGAGTGGAGGTTGAGATAATCTGAGGTGGTGATAGAAAGGGGGGGTAGCAGAGGGCAGAATGCTGAGGAGTGCAGCAGGTAGACTGTGAGGTATATAGGCAGTCTAGTACAACAAAGCTGTACTTGAGAATGATACAAGGAGACAAAGAAGGGTAAAAGTGTGAAATAAGACTAGTAGAGGGAGCTGCCTAGATGGGAAAAATGTGTAGGAGCTATGCTGGGGTGAGAGAGAGATAGAGATCAGATAGTTATTATGGAGAGAGAGGAAGGGGCAATTTACAGTTACAGGTGGCTATGCAAGGCCAAGAGAACGTATTTATGCAGGGCTAGAGAGGGGTATGGCTGCTGGGTAACCTGGCTAGGTAGCAGGCTGTTAATACATATAGGAAATAAATTTGACAAAATATCAGCTTTACTACTTGGTGGGGGAAACACGTACTTTATTGCTTCCCAAGGTAACAGGGTTTTGACGTAGGACAGCAAGTAGCTTTACTACTTGTTGAAGAGGCTGGAATTGTTTGCCAGGGTCCTTATTTGCCACTCAAGGATGGTCCTTTAGTCTTCGAGCAGGGTAGGATGGTAAGAAAGCTGGGAGGGTTGGAGAGAAAAGAAAAAAAAAGAGTGGAGAGAAACCTGGTTAATTTAGATACAAAATATAGAAATTTCAATCAGTACAAATATGCAGCACATCATTCATTTCAGAAAAACAGCCTTCTAAGTTAAGGTAGCAATGCAAGCAATTCAATCCTTAACACATATTACAATATAGGAAACAGGCTAGTTCACATATTATTGTTAACATGTACAGTATAAGAACAGGCAGAAGCGCAATAGTCCATAGCATGTAAGGACTGTAATAGGCCGTTTCCACATAGCATATGATTCAGCAGTGCATTTATGCAGACATGTATAAATACACAGAAAAACTCACTTTATCCAAGATGTCCCCTAAAGTACGATATCTACACAAGGAAAACTAAGCTATAGTACCCTTGCTAATTCAGAGGACGCTGCAATAGGTAGTGAAGGATTGGGAAGGAAGGCTATGTACTATTCAGTACTCGCCCAGTGCTTAAGTTAGTAGCAAATAACCAGACCCTGAAAGATCTACCTTAAATTGTGGAACGCCATGCTATTGATAGTGAGTATAAGTGAGGGGGTTCCAAGTTCTCCTGCTCGTACACCACTTAAGTGTTGGAGTGTACAGCACAGGCTTTATAGAAGCCAAAAGTATGTGCTTTTCAGTGCGTATTTAAGCTAAACAAGAGATAATTAAGGCTGTCTAAGAAGCACTGGTTGAATAGAGTGTTAAAAGCGCTTCTGCACTGTGTAGTGTTTAAAGCAAAAGTTTCCCCAAGCCTAACTAATGTGCTGGCACTTGGAGACACAGACTCCCAATTAGTATTGTTTCATTCTTTGATGTCAGCCTGTGCTGTTTGTAGCACGCACAATGTGCCCAGTAATGACTCCTGCAATTCATATGAAATTATATATATATCAGTAACATAGCTAAGTGCAATTGTAAATTCTTTTCATAAGACCCATTTCTCCTACTACTACTACTTTTATCAAGTCTTTTTGCTGATCTGTTCTCTGTCCTATACTCTTCTAACAGTAACACTTTTTGCCTCAATTGCTTTATTGTTTTCTCTACTTGGTGCTTTCATAATGGCATTTTATTTCTTCCCTTCCTTTCACTAATTGCTGTGTGTTTTTGCAGTAAGACTTCATCTGTTATTAATTTAGCTGTGCAGTAATATATCCTATTTACTTCTGTTATATTACATGACTTTCTGTTAACGGCCTCGATTACTATGCTCATTTAATTTATCAAATGTGTAACATTTTTGGTCTTATTAAATTTATGTAATCTATTTATTTCATTGATCTTAATATGCCCATCCATCTCTAATAAATCAAGCAACTCTTCCCTTAGAACTTTTCTTCTAAACCAAGGCCATATTGTTTTTCTTTCTCCGTTTGCTGTGTGTATTCTACAGACATTTTCAAACTATCTTACTGTCATATTCTCTTCATCCTGCATCATGTCTTGCTCTTTCATATTGGAACTGACTAGCCTGTCATTAGACAATGTTAATTATGTTGGAGTTACTACTGTTTCCTGATGTTCATCATGCATACAGCTGCAGTAATCACAGATGGGTTTCCTGCTGTCAGGCGGTCCCTCGGTCGGCCGAATTCCAAAGTCTTGGTCCGGCGTCGGTTGTCGTCGCTTACTCTTCTGATGTCAGTGAGGCCAGAGTATATAAGACACAGCCGACGCCATGTTCTTCAGTCTTTTTGCCGCGGTGCCCGGCAGAAGCAGTTCGCAAGTGCCGGTCGGCCAGCTCCTGAATTACAAAAAATTGGAAACCAAGTCTTCATTAAAGCTAAGTACCCGTTGAAACTTTTCTTGCCTCAGACCGATGTCAGAAAAGTTAATAATTGTATTTCTTGTGGGAAGCAAATACCGCATAAGGATTTCCATTCCTCTGCATACCTTGTTTGGGCCCAGACCACGACGCCTCGGCTGTCGCTTTGGCGCTACCTTCAATAAACGCACTATTAAGCGTCGGGCGGAGTTCGCCCAACACTACTTTGGTAAAGCTTTTGATTATAAAATGTCATCGGACACTCCGACTACCATTTTGTCCAAAAAACGCAAGGAAAAGGACCGACACGCGAGGCTCGCGGTCCCCGCCGACACCACGCCAAAACAGGCTACACGTGGTCCGGTTCTCAGCGAGACGCCTTTGCAGTCCCTGACTACCGACGACACTCCTTTGGCGGTGTCCTCTGTACCCGAGACCGCTGGGTCCTCGGCCCTTTCCCAGACTACAACCGAAGCCCCTGCTAATGTCGAGCCTACCAATGTGGACAGGTCCACCTCCACCCATGGTGTATTTAGGCCCTCATCTTCTTTTTCAATTAAGGCCTTTACTAAATCCAAAGCAACCAGGCATCCCACGAGGCCTGTTGCACAGGGCCCATCTCCTGGACCCATGCCTAAAAAACAGATGCTTAAAATGGCTGAGGATTTAATTACTCTTATCAGAGGTTCTCAGCCCCTTCCTGACAAGAGACCCAGATTGGAGGAAGAATCTCCCTCTTCTGATCAGGGATCCATTTTATCAGAACATTCTGATGCAGAGGAACACTCTTACTCCCCTTTTGAAGATTCGGATGCAGAACAGTCCATTCCTTCTGTATCCCCTCCTGAGGATTTTTCCTTTGGGGAAACCTTGCACACCTTGAGGGAACACTTCCATTGGGAGGGCCAAGACTTTTCAGATTCCAAGAAAAGACTTAGGGAATTTCTTCGGTTACCTCAACACAGACCTCTGGCTATACCCCCTGTTTTGGATATACTGGATGATGTCTATTCGGAAGCTTGTCTTAACCCTGATTCTCTGCCTCCTGCACCAGTAAAACCTGATAGGTATTACAGAGTACCCAGCTCTCACCAATTTCTCTTCAAAGGCCATAATGCTGACCCTGAAACCATTTCACAAGGCCCCAAGGGACTAAAGGCCTCCACTGCCAAGAATCCACTTCCTGCAGAAAGGGAATCCAGATCTTTAGAAAGGTGGGGTAAAAAGGTATATACCTCGGCCACCCTAGCCATGAGGGCCTTAAACTGTCAGTTTCATATGATTAAATATCAACAGTTCCTGTTATCACAACTAAGGAACAAAATGTCTCAACCTGAACAACCAGATTTAAAGGAATTACAGGATATGATGCATAGTGCAGAGCAAGTGGGTAAGCACACCTTACAATGTGGTTATGATGCCCTAGAGGCCTCCAGTAGAGTGGCTGCTACAGGATCAGTCATTCGCAGACATGCCTGGCTTAGGGAACAAAACTTGCCTGATCATGTGAAAGCTAAACTTCTAGATGCTCCTTTACAAAAGGATGTACTATTTGGTACTAATGCTGAGGAGATACTACGGAAAATGGAAGAAAAAGCCAAATCTATGCAAACTGTCAAAGCTTTCTTACAGGTCCAACCGCCACGTTTTAGCAGAAATTGGCCTTCAAAAAACTGGTCCTTTCCAGTCACTGACAAGCCCCAAAGAGGTAGATACAGACGCACAAGGGGCAGGGGGCAATCACAAGGATCATATAGAGGCAGACAATGGCAAACTCCAGCACCAAGAGGTGGTGAAGACAGTGCACAACAATACAGGAAGCAAACCCAATGACTCCCTCATTTCCATGCCAAGCATGTCTCAGCTGGCAGCACCTTTTGGAGGGAAACTAGCATTATTTGCAAGCAATTGGCATATTGTCACAACAGACAAATGGATACTGGACATTATAAACAGAGGCTAAAAATTTCAATTTCACACTCTTCCAAAAATGAGAGGCATGCCAAACCTGCCACAAAATCAAAGGGCAGAGGCACAACTGCAAATTTCAAAGCTCATAAGCATGAGAGCTATTCAAGAGGTACCTACGCACCAACAAGGTCAAGGTTTTTATTCAAGACTTTTTCTGGTACCAAGGAAAGGAACCGACTGGAGACCCATATTGGACTTATCCATCCTAAACACATTTCTACTCGTACCAAAATTCAAGATGCTCACATTACAGCAGCTTCTTCCCATGCTGGGCAAGGAGTTTTGGCTGGTAACATTGGACCTCAAGGAGGCATACCTGCATGTCCCAATCAGACAAAGCTGCAGAAGATACCTCAGATTTCTTGCAGGTTCAATCCACTATCAATTCTCTGCATTGCCCTTTGGCTTATCTACTGCGCCCAGAGTATTCACAAAGTGCCTGGCATCAGTGATTGCCTACTGCAGACTTCAAGGGATACAAATTTACCCTTATCTGGACGACTGCCTCATCCAAGCGGACAGCAAACACATACTTCTGGAACATCTGGCATATGTGACACGGTTACTGCTTTCTCTGGGATATACAATCAACAAAGAGAAATCAAGGCTAACACCATCTCAGAAAATAACCTTCCTGGGTGCCAACTTGGACACAAACACCCAGATGGCCTATCTTACGCCAGAAAAACAGGGGCAACTATCTCAGTACTTCAAAATACTAGCAAAAAGTACCAGGCTTACTGCAAGGAAAATCCTGCAGGCTCTGGGATTCATGGCATCTTGCATTCTTCTAATCCCATGTGCAAAGCTGCATATGAGGAAACTTCAATGGTACCTAAAAAATCTATGGTCTCAACACAGTCACAGTTTGGAAACAATAATACCAATAATTCCATGTTTGCAAAAGGAATTTCTATGGTGGGCCCAAGCATGTCAAGCAAACACAGGCCTCCCATTCTGCAAGCCTCAAGCAAAGCAAGTCATAACCACAGACGCCTCAGATTACGCCTGGGGGGCGCACATGAAGGACAGGTGCATTCAGGGCAGATGGGCCCAAAAGGAAAAGCACCTTCACATCAATCAAAAAGAAATGCTAGCAGTAATAAATGTAATTACAGCTTTCAAGGACTTCCTGCATCCAGGACAATTACTGATAAGAACAGACAACACCACAGTAATGTGGTACATAAACAAGGAGGAACACATTCATACCCCTTGTGCAGACTAGCCATGACTCTTTGGAACTTGGCTCTGGAAAGACAAATCGAACTTCAAGCACAGTACTTGCCAGGATTGGAAAACACACTGGCAGACAATCTAAGCAGAAATATGACAGATCTACACGAGTGGAAGTTGCATCCTCAGGTGTTTACAGAAATAATCCAAGCGTGGGGGAGGCCAGACATAGATCTTTTTGCCTCCCACAGGAATCATCAATTGGAAAAGTTTTGTTCAAGGACCTTTCATCCAAAGGCCTGGAGAGTGGACGCCCTCTCATTCAATTGGACAGCATGGACAGTTTACGCATTCCCACCTCTGCCTCTTCTGCCCAAGGTGCTTTTGAAAGCAAGAACAGACAAACCGAAGATGATACTGATTGCTCCAGATTGGCCAAGGCAACACTGGTACCCACTCCTGAGGAGCTTAACACATACTCCTCCCTGGTCCCTGCCTCTAATGCCTCTTCTGCTGACCCAGCACAGCTTCAAAACTCTTCACAGTCAGCTGAAAACACTCAATCTCGCTGCATGGAAAATTCCTTAACACCACAACAGACCCTACTCTCCAAGGAGGTGCAGGATGTCATTTTGGAAGCCAGAAGGCCATCTACTAGAAAAGCTTACTCCGCAAAATGGAAGCGGTTTTGCTCTTGGAATGAGAAAAGAGGCCAGGACCCTAGAAAACTGAACTTGCCTCAGGTATTACAGTATCTAGCTGAGCTGCTGAACAGTGGACTTTCATTTTCCTCCATAAAAATCCATGCCTCAGCCATTTCTGCAGAGTTCAACACGGATCCCCCTTTATTTTCTCACCCACTCTTACGACAGTTCCTCAGAGGGGCTAAGAATATAAGACCTCCAAGGAAGCAACCAATACCAGCCTGGGATCTTAATTACATACTAGAAAAATTAACATTGCCTCCTTTTGAACCAGCTGCCTCAACAGATTTGCAATATTTATCCTGGAAAACAGCCTTCCTTCTGGCCATCACTTCAGCTTGTAGGGTTTCTGAACTACAGGCCCTCATGGCGGTGCAGCCCTTCCTCATTTTCCATCAGGACAGGGTTTCCCTACGTACCAACCCATCATTCATGCCAAAAGTGGTATCCAGGGTAGCCTTAAATCAAGCCATACATTTACCTACCTTTTATCCCAACCCTCAAAACAAAGGGGAAAGGCTGCTACACTCTTTAGATATTCATAGGCAGCTACGTTATTATTTGGACAGAACAAAGTCCTTCAGGAAATCAGAACAACTTTTTGTGTCCTATGCTGTAGGGGCTCAAGGGAAACCAGTTTCAAAACAAACTATTTCCAAGTGGATTGGCCACTGCATACGGTTTTGTTATTCCTATCATGGGAAATATGTTCCTACAGGTATCAGATCTCACTCCACCAGGGCCACAGCTACCTCTGCAGCCTTTCTCAGAGGAGTTCCTACCAAAGATATTTTGGAGGCAGCCACTTGGAGTTCTGTACATACCTTCACAAAACACTACCACCTGCCTTTATATTCCAGAACAAGAGCAGGCTTTGCCACTGCTGTTTTGCAGGGCATTCTGGCTCAACCCAGTTCCTCCTAGTACCTACCACCCTATGCATAGCTTTGGGATTCTACCCATCTGTGATTACTGCAGCTGTATGCATGATGAACATAGTACAGTTTTGTACCTACCATAAATGTAGATGTTCGAGTGCTAATACAGCTGCAGTACAGGTTTCCCTCCCTCCTTCCCCACTTGGTAAAGGCATGGGGCCTAACAACCTCTTCATACTACCTGACTGGGTTATCCTGCTATGTTTTATTTGCTTGCATCCACTGATTTAGATTATATTGCATTGTTTATACATGTATGTAAGCATTATTTAGCTATTGCCTTCCTTCTGGGGGCACCTGACATCTGGGGCAAGAAAGACTGAAGAACATGGCGTCGGCTGTGTCTTATATACTCTGGCCTCACTGACGTCAGAAGAGTAAGTGATGACAACCGACGCCGGACCAAGACTTTGGAATTCGGCCGACCGAGGGACCGCCTGACGGCAGAAAACCCATCTGTGATTACTGCAGCTGTATTAGCACTCGAATATCTACATTTATGGTAGGTACAAAACTGTACTTTCCTTTTCTTGTTGTGTAACTCTAGCTGAACTTTTATACTGGTTAACTAATGAAGGCTTCAGAATATCTTCATGTCGCAAGTGATCAAATGTTTTTTGTTTCAACTTTCTCCTTAATTTAGGGAATTATTGCTCAATCATGCTGTGATATTGTCAGAGTTGGATTTTCTACACTAAACCCTTCACTTTGTACGTAATCCATAACCTCAGTTTTTGTTTCTTTAACTTCTCCATTACTAATCATCTTATCTATGTTATCCTTTTGTTTTCCTTTTTTTTTGTATTGTGAAATTTCTATATCCAGATGCCTTTCTTGTATTTCTCTGTAAATATCTTTGGTGCTGTTTTTTTGTATTGATTGCTACCTCCTTTGCATAAATATTGCACCGTATTAAATCTCTTTTTCTTACCCTTGTCCCTTGTTTCTTTTTTATACCTTTCAAAAATTTCTAGATTTTTAGTTTTTTTGCACTTCTGTGACTTTTTTTTCCCAAACAGTCCAAAGTTTCCTTTTCTATGCAATGTTTTTCATGGATTTTTAGTATTAATGAACACAAATTTGCATTTGAAACTTTTGATAGTTTTTCTTGCGCAAGTATTTTTCTTTCCTCTAATTCCTCTCAATCTTTTTGAATATCTTCTACCTGTAGATTTTGGGCGTTTTGCTTAATAGTAACAACACACAATTTTTTCCTTATTGTCAATAGTCCACTCTATCATGTTTGTCTCTTTCTTGGCCTGTCAATTTTTGTGGACTACTCTTTCCAGCTCAACTGGGGGAGGGGGGAAGAATCCCCTGAGCCTGGCCTAACCCCATTGTAGGAATGTTTCCATGTTTTGAGGATTCTACACTGTTATTTTTTTTCCAGTCCTGGCAAAAGAGCACATACCAGGACTGAGCACTTTTTTATCCTGAACATGTGCATCCAGTTGTGTTTTTATTTTTTAACCTACTAAGATGTATATAAAATACAGTCTGTTATCTCCCTCGATGAGATTTTATAAAAACAGGCTCCACCTCATGAAATTAGTCAGCAAGACATGATGATGAATTCAGTTCCAGCAATACTAATCTCCTTTTCTTCTGATTTTATCATCTCTCCATTTGTACACCAGATGTGGGTTCTGTATATACACAACCACATATTTGTATTCTGTGATGGACTGGAATTCCATGCAAGACTGTTTTTCAGCCTTATGAGCCCAGAATGCCAACATAAACTTTGATGAATCCTTCAGACTGATATGCTAAAGAAGACATTTTAAAATGAAGAAAGGGCAATTACAGTTAAAGCCATGTGAATTATGAGAAAAAAGAGTAATAATATATATGGCAATATGGCAAAAAATAAATAACTAGAAAAATAAATGGGGTGGTCGGTAGAAATATTAAAAGCAATGTCCCTGTCTAAGCAGGAAGTTAATTCAATGCAAGAAACTGATGAACAGAGTGACTGCACCAAAGATGTAAAACATAAATGAGCAAAGGGCATTATTTGGCTCCGATAAGCGAATTATATTGCATACAGAATACGTTTTCCTGCACAATGATACTCCATTGGCCTAATGAAGTGCTTTTGTACATGGAAACTTACACTAACTACAGCAAAGTTTGAGTTTACAGGAGCCAAATGTTGTCTTTAGACAGAGTTAACTGGAAAAAATGCTTTGACAGAACAATGAGTGTAGCAGTAAAAGAAACACAATAGACCAAGAATAGTGACTGACATGTAAAAATACCAGATGATAAAATTAGAGGACAGGTGGTATTCCTTATAAATAAAGGGATCAAAGCAGCAGGATATATTGGTAAACAAAGGTTTAGCATATGTTGCAAGTCATTTTTGAGTTCAAAACAACAGTGCAGTCAGCATGAGAATTATATATGGACCCCTGCACTGTCTGAGCAAATGTTTAAAAAATAGGTAGGTGATATCCTTTAAATATCAGATATGTGATTATGTGGTTATGGAGCTGTGAGGTGTTGTGCAGCTTTGTGTGAGGTAGATAAGTGTTGCATAAGGGATTGCATGGCATATAGAGCTGGCAGAATGAAAATTATTAACTTGCCGAAAAGACAGAGCACAGAAAGAGAAACAACAAAAGACGTGAAATGCACAAAATGGGAGTGTTTATTACTATTTTATTTAGTTCAAATTGTAAACCAGGATGTACTAATTGGACTGAAAGTCCATTTTCACCACGCCCAGGATAAAAAAATCTCCATATCCAATACAGTGAAAGAGTGAAGAAAGCACACTATGCACGTTTAACGTACAGGGATGAGAATCACTGAAAAAGATAAGATAAAGAGTTAAAAAGTAAGTGCTAACTTCATATAAATAATTTTACAGTTTGAAATGTGTTGTCTACAGTTGTTAATGCTGTTTAAATATTTTTAACATTCATAGAGGGTTGGGAGGGTGGCGTAATGGTTAAGGTGATTGCCTTGCAAACACAAGGTGCAGGGTTTGAGTCTCACAAGGGACAATTGGCTAGGCTTAAAATGGCTCACAAGGGCAGTTAGCTTAGTACTAACCTATGAACCTATAGCATCTAGCAATCACAATAATAAAACACAAACCTATCTATGCTTCTGAGATTAGTACGTACATTGTCTACACTTTGATATGGATAGTGTACTACAGTAAATGATGTACTTTACTTTCATTTCAAAGATTTACTATCTCATATATAGAGAATTTTAATAGATCTTAAGGAAATAAATGTATATACTTAAGTCAGGTGTGTATCAGGCTGCTAGAAAAGTAGAAAGCAATTAAAAAGAGTTATTTAAGAAGATTGTTGACATATACATAAGGTATAGATGTCTGTATATTGTTATCAGTATTTGTGTAAGCACTGATTTATGATCTACATATAAGCAGCTCTAAGAAGCTGATAGATGAGCTGTTAATTTCATTATAAATGATTGTAGGTTCAGTTCTGATTTCTGAGTGGGATAGTGCTCCATATTTCTGTTACTGATATACAATCTCCATTATTTAGCTTTAACTGCATGTACATTTTTGGATTTTAATATCCAAGATGTCTTGTGATCTTTTACCTCTAGACATGGCTGCCAGCTTATAACATTTCTTTTGGTTTTTGCATGAAGCTATTATTTTGAGTTGAGTGTAAGCACACTTTACAGTTCTAATGAGTCTATTTTCTGTAGTACTGTACAGTAGAAGGTTTCCTAAAGTGGATTTCCAATAATTTCTGCTATTTTATTGTATGCTTGCTCTAGTTTATTTTATTATCCCTTTTAAAGGTTTGTAAGGAATGACGAAGTATAAAATAGACTTCAAGGTAGGATAGTTGTTAGACATGACTTAGATTTGTACAGTAGGCCTCGTTTTTGGCTTGATTTTCTTATAATATAAAGAATGTGTTGATTAAATTTTAAGTTTTGATCTATGACTAATTTTGTTTGGTATACTTGATCAGTTGTGGCTCCATTTAAATAAATGACAGCAACATATAATATGTGTTTAAGTGCATTATCTGAGGTTTTGGCATTTATCAGCAATTAGGATTCATTTCATGATTTTCTAGAATAATAAAAGGGTTGTGTGTATTTTAAAGTTGTTGTAATGCTAGTGCATGGGGCATTGAGGCTGCACGTACAATTTTCCTTACAGAAACTACTGTTTGTTCTCCAAGAAAAGTGTTGAGTGTATTTGGGTCTACTTGAAGGCAACACCCACAGTAGAAGTTAGGGAACAGCATCTGTGATCAGTCCATTGTAAATCCCTCCCTGGTGCTTTGCCAGTGCATGCAGGAGATGTGCAAAAACAAATACAGATAAAAATAAATACAAAAAAAATTAAAAACCTCAAACCACCCCAATGGATTTGTGAATTATTATCCCTTCTGATGAGCTGTCACCCCAGTAATGAGGAATGAATGGGCCATTGGACTAGGAGGAGGCTAATGAGCAACAGAGGGCTTGGCCAAAACAAAGAAGGGAGGTCTTTTATAGGGGTTAAAGAATGACCACTGACCTGTAGTTTGAGAGGTTATATCAACTTTGTGAAGTGGAATTTTTTTGTCACAGTCTTCCTAATACTTGGCTGCATTGTTCTTTAAAAGTTATACTGGTGACCATTGCTATGAGATTGGCAATGGCTTCTGCTTCTGTGCAGTTATTGTGGTAGGAGGTTGTCAGGTGCTAGGGTAATTGGTTTAAATTTTATTCAGTAATTTTTGATAATATTAACAGATACATGGTCAAAGTGAAAGTACCATTAGGATATTTTTTTCTGTAAGGCTACAGAGTTATCTTTATTTCTTAGTGAAAATGCTGTTTGTATAAAGTGGGAATTCATTTCATATGCAATATATGATTTTTTGACTCTTAAAGTTCTGGTTTTGGTTGAGATTGTTTTCCAGATTTTATAATGTTACTGATTGAATTTCAAATTGTTGAGAATTATTTTTAAGAGGACGTGTACTTTATTGGTATAATTTCTCTCTATCTATTTGAAACACATATTTGCTTGATTTCTTAGTGTACTGTAATGCTGTAGATTAGATGGAGATGAAGCTTTTATCCAATGTTTTCATATTTTGTCTCAGATTTTTTTAACTGCTTCACAAGAGATTACTACTACATAAATGCCCATTCATAGTTTTTTAAGCAGATAGTTAAACAGGGTACATGTCAAGTGTTATGTAGGTCAGATTCAGTGGGTCTATATTAGATCAGTGAATGCCTAGAAAAGCGAACACTGATTGATCGACCTTATGTAAGTGAAAGCTTACAATCTTGAACTGTCAGATCAGCGATTTTTTTCCTAGGGACAAAATTGCTGATCCAAAACACATACACACAACACAAGCACACCAAACAAACAGAAATCCACACACATACACTTAAAATCTGACACCTAACCCTACACTAAACTATGCACACACCACTAACTATCCACTTACCTTAACCCAAACCCTATCCCTAAGGTCCGTCACTATCAGACACTCACCTCACCCGCTCCCTAACTCACCTAAATCTGCCCTAACCCTCATGTCCACACAATAGCACACATACCTAACCGGAGCCCTAACCCTAACTCACCTAACCCACCCTAACACTCACATCCACACAATCGCACACTTACCTGAATCCGACCCATAACTTTCCACCACAGCACTGAAAATACCAACGCAACAGAAACGGACAACCAAATTCTTTCCCTAGGAAAAAATTTGAGTTTCTGTTGCTTCGATATTTGTAACTTTCTCTAAAATAAGGTTGATCAATCAACGTTCACTTGTTTAAGCGTTCGCTGATCTAATATAGAACCGATTCAGCTATAACATTCTTTATTAGGAGTTGTTAATATAAAGTGCTATGATGGTGGCCACATTTGGCATATTATAAGATTACTGCATCACTAACCTTGTTTGGATTTGTTGCCACTATACTATTATTGTATATTATTTTCCTTATGTTTTGTATACACTTATAACTGTTTTAACCAGGTAAGGCCAAATATATTAATATTTGATTAAATCCTCTTTCTTTCTTTTAGTGTGATTGTTTGGGTCATTCTTATTTTATTTTATTTTATTAGATTTATTTTATTTAACATTTGATGACCAGGAAAGTATGACTAGCACAGAGCCTATTTTCAGCAGAGGCCCAGGGAGAAATGCTCCGGACACATGTCTTTGGAATTCTATGTTTACCTCGTAGTATTAAGATATCCAATGTTATAAGAGTCATTGTCCAAGCTAGTATTTCTTGTAATGTATAGCTGCTATTTATTGTTGCGTTTGGTGGTATGCATGTAGTAACTATATGAAGACCTTAATGTGGGCAATGAGTATTTCAAATCTGTCAAAATAGTGAAGTCGAAATTTGAAAGTTGGTTAGTTCATGATGATTTGCCTGTACTATTGCTTTTATGCTTTTGTGTAGGAATAATCCCATTGGAGTATGTTATATTCTGGTAGCAAAATTGGTTTAAATCAGGTTTGGTAATAGCATAATGCGACTGGAGTTTTTAATAGAGCCATGTAGCTCTGATATTTCATTGTGAATACTTCTGGCAATGGCTGTAGATGATTGCCAAAGACACCGACCCCATGTGCAAAAATCATAAAAAGGGGGTGTGCATGGTTAGATGAATTCATTTAGCTGACTTGTAGTCTTTGGCATAGTTTTGAAGATGTAATGGTTACAGGATGCTGTATATTTTTATATCTTGATTAAAGATTGGGGTTGATTGGGGCCTACATTATCACAGATAAGATTTATTAATATAGATAAGTTATTTTGTCAAGGGAAATGTCTTACTCTTCCTAGGTGTTTCACTTCTTGTTTTAGGTGGCTTTCAGTGGGGATAAATATTTTAGTTTCATTAGATTGTTGAATGTTTGGGAGGTGTTTCAAAGTTAAGATTTTTTTCACCATCATATGAAAGCCTAGGTGTATTATTGAGGTAAGCAGGGATAAATAGTTGGATGTGATTTGTTGTATGTGTTCAGAATGACAAGGTATAGAAACTTCTGTTAGCAGCATTAAGAGCATTATTTGGATCGTATTACTGTACAGTGACATAGGGCTATAATTTAATAAGAAACAAAAATGTCTAAATTAATATGCAGTATTTGAAATTATGATGTAGTACAACTGTTTTACTATTGTTACAATTATGATAAGACCACCAATCTTCAGAGGTTCATACTAGGCAGTTAAGAGGAAAGAGCATATGTAGCCAAGCCAGTGTACAGGAGTGCATTTACAATTTTCCTTCCATTCATTGAGGTTGTATTTGAAGTGGATTAGGGAGCTACTTTGATATGAATGGAAAACCTGTTTCAGAGCAGAGGAGTTCTTTGTGAGTGTTACCTGTCTTGCCAGCAGGTTATGTTTATATTGCAGTGGACGTTTAAGACTTCTGGAAAGGTATCTGTAGAACTGGACATTTTGTGGATATGTAGGAGGTGATGCAGAACAGGCTTGAGCCAGGCTTTATGAACTAGGCAGAGATCACTTTATAGGAGTTGAGAAGATATAGAGAAGAGAGATACAGCTTTAAAGTGTTCAGCATAGGTCATGGAGCTCAGGCTCTGGTTTTGTTTGATAAGGGAATTCAGGAGTCTTCAAGTTGAGTCTTGCATCTCCTCAGATACATACAATGAGAGTATTAGTTTTAATATGGGAGGAGAAGATAAAGATAACATCTGTGAATCTGGAAGATATGCCTTTGGTAATCAACTGAGCTAGGCAGAAGGATTGTCTAATCACTGCCAGCATCTTTTCACCAAAGGAGAATTCATTGTTTACAAAAGTACTCAATTTCCTAATAACTATATTGAATTAAAGGAGAGCATGGCTCGGGACTTTATAGCATTTAGATATTAGACCAAGGGTTTGCCATCATTTGTTTGTACGTTAGTCCTCCTTGTGAGTTTGATGAGGCTTCTGATGAGCTGATAATCATTCCAAAGTTTACAGCTGTCTGCAAAGTTAGTCAGCTAAAGATGCCGGACACCTGTTTAATATCAAAGAAGTAAATGTCAAACAGAGGCAGATCCAGTACTGAGGTCTCTGTGACCTCTTGATCGAATCCACAGTCATAATTTAATGTGTCTGGCCCCTAAGCCACTTTGGTAGCCAATGGCTTAGGAAAGGATTCATATATACTTTGGTTAATTTCAGAAGCATATTTAGAGGGAGGAAAAGAAGGCAGATGCCCCAAGTGCAAGCAGTCTATATCATATGAGCGAATCACACAAATTGCGAACGCTCACAATATCGAACTTATCGCACCTCAAGTTTCCTATTGTGGGGTGCTGCATCCCTCACCCCCCCCCCCTGCTAAATATATATTCCAACTCCGAGATCGCATTATAGTGAGGAAAGAGCAAATATCCCATTCTTCACTGTACCGCGATCTCAGAAAAAGCACTTCAAGGTCTGGTATGTTCGATATTATGAGCGTTTGCAATTTGTGTGATTCACTCATATGATATAGACCCCAAGTGCAAGGTGGTAGGGGGCAATACCAGGAGTTACCGATCTGTCAGTAGTGCACTACTGGCATTCATTTCTGAATGCCAATAACACATTTGTGGTCAGAGCTAACATACTTTTAGCACTTTCTGTGTGGTATAAGATGTAGCAAGCTGCTTGATAAAAATGTAGCAAGTGGCTTGCTGCATTTTTATATGAAAGAACTTTTTTTCTTTTCCTTTCTTTCTCTTTTGATTTTAACAAAGGGTGAAGATCAAGGGAGAATGGACCTTGCACCAGCAAGAGCTGAGGGGCATCAAATTGGGGAATGGCCAGCATGATTTACAAGATAAGCAAGCTACAGCTCTGATTAATTTGTTTTATACAATCTTAAAACCATGTAGCTTTTTTAAATTTCTGGCATTGTACAATATAAATTTTACTCTTATACATTTTGAATGGTTCTAGGAAAGGATTAGTGCTATCTCTAAAACATTTTAATTATTTTAGTAATTTTAGAGTTTCTAATGTAGTCCAGGTGGAAATTATTTTGAGAAGAAAAGGTGCTTTCTTTGAAATTAACTTCTACCATTATTGTGAATGACCACCATCCAATAATTGCTCTCCAGTCCATACCTAAGCACAGCAAGTCAGCTGTCTACAAGTCTGCCAGGTATATCTGTAACTTCGGCAATGATTCATTCCTTGCAGCCCCCCAGTTACAACTGGAGTGCACTTAACCTCTTACCACTAGATGGAGCTGCCCACCACTTCAAAAATATTTTTTAGACATCCAAAATTCTCATGCCCCAGTCGGACACAAATGAATGAAATCTGCTCCAGCCTTCTGGCTCACTGTGCCTACTAAACAACTCATATCTCTGTGAGATAAAGCTCGGAACAACAGGCAAGAGGGCAAGTCCACAAGCAACTACCAGCATTACAGTCACTTTAAAATAAAGCCAAACCCAAATAAACTTAAGACAAAAAAACTTGTATCCTCTCCCAGCAGAACCACTGAATCATCCCCCAAACTGTTCTGATCTACAATTTCTGAACTTTTAAACCCAAGCAAACCTTCACAACCTCTCTGCCTACTGAATCTGACTTCAATGCAGCTTTTTCCTTCAATGCATGTTTTATCAGTACTGCTTATTTCAGTCAGTGTTCCCCAAGGATCTATCTTTTGTCCTCTTCTGTTCAGTATATTCAACAACAATCTACCCAGTACACTAACCAACTCCTCTCTGACTCAGTACATAGATGACTCCACCATTGTGTTTTTAGCTTCTACCTCTGAGGTCACTTAGCATTCCTTCACATCTGTGGAAACCTACCTTCAGAAATATAAACCCCTCCAAAAGCAGCTTATGCTGTTGTCACTGAAACTAGTATCAAAACTGCTCAGTCCTCTTATTAATGGCACATTATTGAATTGGTCCTCCACTTCGAATTACTATTGATGAACATGTAAAATTTGATCAACACATTCATTAAATAATTCATAAGATCAATCCAAAAGTAGGTGTGCTCTATCAATCCAAATAGTTTTTGTCTGATCTAGCACAGAAGGCCATGGTTGCTGTCTATCTTATCCCTCTCCAGACATATTCTTCTGCAGTCTTTACCAATCTGAAATCAACGCAACTCACAAAATATGAGCAGTTATACGAGATTGTTAGGAGGGCTGATGGCAAATTTTTCAGAGCACACCACTCTATAGTTATCAAACTGATAAAATGGCTTAACTTCCCCAACCTCCTCAAACTCAACCCATTAAAACTAGCGCAAACATCCTCCACAGTCCACAAGTCTGTCCATCTCTAAGCAGTCTGGTGTACTGGTATATCTCTTTTTGTACTATCTGGTCATCTGAAAAATGTCTGCCATATGTGACTCCATTGCATAACTTTCATGGGGACTAACTATATAGTGGTTATATGGAAAAACAGTGCAACTCCCTCCCAGCTTCCCTTCACCAAATAAATGCACCAAAAACTTTCAAGCAAGATGCAAAATGACTCCTCCTTGACACATGGCAATGTCACTGTACCAAACCACCTGCCTAGCTCCTCCATCTCTTTTTATCTGTCCCCACATAAACTGCTACCACCAACTACAGCACATGTCTAGTACAGAGCCACCTCTTCTCAACTACCTATCATCAGAATGCTCACCTAATATACCACTGATCTTTTCAAGGTGCTTATGTACTTCTTATTCCAAACTCATATCTCTGGCCACCACATACCCCACCCTCACATATCTTCTGCTATATATTTGTAAATAACTTTTCACTCAGAACTTCATTTCTATCTTATCTCACACTAATCATCTTATCTATCCTTATCTAAGGCTCTCCTTTCCACTACTCAACAGTGCATCTCTCTCCACATTCTTTTGCACTTGTATTAACCCCAACTGGGCACAGTTATCATTACCCAATCACTACTTGAGCGCTAATCTCCAGTACTACTTTTGTATAGAAATATCATTTAAAGTATGTATATTTTGCAGTGCAGCTACCAAAACTGTCTTTGTATTAATTTTGTATAAAAGATTCACTTTAATGTATATGTACTCGAGTGCTACCTCCAAAATTGTCATTGTTTAATTTTTATCAAGCATTCTCTTTAATGTATGTGCATTGTATATTGCAGCTAATTCACTGTTGAACTCTTGATTATTCTTGTTATAGCCTTTTATCTTTAACAAATGTTCTGTTATAGACTTATAAATGTTTTTTCTTCAATAGATGCTTTACACATAGTCATAATAACTTTGTATGTGTAACCATGGAGCTTTTCTCCCCTGGCCTCCATTGGAAAGAAATAAAAAAGGGTCTGCTGCCAGGGATTTGACCTTTCCCATGATCTCCATTACCAGCTTGGTGGATATGAGCATCCTGAGGCAATGCAGGAATTGCCTCATGTTTACTGACATCCAGCTATCTCTCAAACAAACTGATAAGGTATATGACAGACGTACAATGTCAGTGGAGACAAAGCTCATACAAAATTACTCCTAACATCAACCAGGTTTTCAGTAATACACATCCTGCACACATCACACACAGTACAAAGCAGACACACACAATCACATATGCTGAGATACTTAACTGTAACCTTCCTGGACCCCAAAGATTTCCTAGATGAAGTCCACATAACAAATACTCTCAGCAGCCTGAATGCACTCTTTCAAGACTAAACCCACATTGATATATACAGCCACATCTCAAGAAGCCTCTACTTCTTAGTCCATAAGGAAAGCCACTGCATCAGCCTACATTCTGGTCATTGGAGACTCCATTGGGAGAGAGAGCAATGTCCCTCTCACCAGACTGAGTAAGGAGAAAGTTACTCTCAGTTGCTTATCAGGGGCCAGGATCTGCCACATTATGCATGCACATACTCAGGTCATTGGACCACAATTACCAGTATAACTCATTCATAGTCCATGCAGGTGTAAATGACCTGAGATATACCTCCCTAGACTGTATGAAGACAGACATCATGGAGTTCTCGAAATATGTGTCCCAAGCTGGTATAAACCTTGCACTGAGCAGCATTTTACCATCTCCAAGGATGATGCCACAATATGTACAGAAGTAAATTACTAACAACTGGCTTAGTTTCTGGTGTCATTCTAAGGGGGTGCAATATTTATCAGCATGGAAGGAGATGGTCGATAGACCATGCTGCTTTCCAGGGATGGTCCGCTCCCATCCCTTCTGATAGGCTTTCAAATATTAGCAAAAATATTGCTCTCCTCCATACTGGCACTTTTAGGCAATGCCATACTGAAAGTACTTCTGACATAGTAAATCAAAACCAAGAAAATCTAAATGTGTTTCTGCTTAATACTGGGAGTCTAAACAAGAAACTATAGTCATTAAAAGCTCTGCTCACCCTTGAGAATGCTGACATCTGTGCAGTCACTGAGACATGGTTTAAAGTGGCAGAGAGCACACTGGCAGTGCAATGCTATAATGTCTTCCACACATTTAGATGAGCTACTACACAGGCAGGGAGTAAAGGTGGAGGTGTCTCAGTTTACAACAAAAATAAATATACCTTATGGCTGGTCAAACAGAATAATGCACTTGAGCTTTTCCGTGTTAAAAATCACCAGAGACCAAATAGCATACCACTTCCTTGCAAGCTATAAGTCCCCTTTTATTACCCAGGAAACCCATATCGTGTATTTAAGCATATTAGAAGCACCCATCTGATCCAGTACCATATTCATGAGTGACTTCAATTACCCCACTATTAACTGGGAATCCTATATGACACCAAATGTGCAGGCACAGAGATTCCAGGATTTTGCAAATGCAAACTCCCTGGACTAATTTGTCAGTACACTGACCATGGGCTCAAATATATTGCATCTGATCCTGACTATTATGGGAAAGTGCTGCACACCCCTCTAGTGTGGGTCTGTATTAAAAGACAGAAGAGGTGTTTCATCGAACACCTCTTGGTCGAGTGAATGCACTAAAGCACGAATGCTCAAAACAGAGATTTCTTTTCCTTGGAAAGAAATTGCTAAGACGCACACATACACACACACACACACACACACACACACCGCCCCCACACCTCCCATAACTAAATATACCAACTCCAAGATCGAAAGGGGCAAGCACACGGGGATGCCCAAGTGTTTTTATTCCCAGGGAAAGAAATCATTATTTTCAGCATTTGCACTTTAGTGCATTCACTCTTTATGTGTTGACCAAGAGGTGTTCAAAACTACCCTCTTTGGTCTTTTAATATAGACCCCTCTAGTGTAATGTCCTTTCTGGTAAGGTTAGACCACAAAATGGTCTCCCTTGAAGTAAAAAATATACCCTGGAACCCCAGTTAACCTTGGAAAGTTCAGAAATTACTCTTAACATTCTGGCAAAATTTCAAGTCCTCAAAAACCCTGAGAATGGTGCTGCCTATGTGGAATTGCTCATAGAAGTCCTATACAAGCATGTTAATGGCTGCATATACAGGCAGTTGTACCGACGAGGAATAAGTACAAAACTAACTGAAAAACAAGCCACCCTGGTGGAATCACAATATCAGTAGGCTATAAAATAAAAGAAAGAAAATCATAACAAAAATCAGGATAAAAGCACGCTTATCAAACTGAAAAAAAAAACTCAGAGGACAAATAAAGTCTGCTGAAGACAAATTTGAGGTAAATTTAGCCTTCTAAGCCAAGGACAACCACAAGGCATTCTTTAGCCATGTTCAAAGGCAGTCCACAGTTGTATGCAGAGCTCATTGTTAAAGGAGCCACCTATACTGAGCCAGAAGATAAAGCAAACCTACTGGCAGACAAATTTAGCTTGGTCTCATATACAAAATGATCGAAAGAATTATCATGGAAATGATCAGTAATGACATAGGAATCTTACAGACACTGGACCCAACACAGTTTAGTTTTGCTACGGCAGGTCATGAGTACTCAATCTGGTGGATTTCTTTGAGAAAGTCACCAAAGCAATGGATGAGTGCAAAATGACTCGCACTGCCTGCCTTGACCTGGCCAAGGCATTTGACATAATACCCCACTTGGGCATTGTTGAGGTTGGGTATAAACCCTTGTCACAGTGTGGATTGCCAGCTGGCTCACAGGCAGGACCCAGGAAGTTTGAATTTGGAAGTCCACCTTTACAAAGAAGCCAGTATCAAGGAAAGTCCCTCATGGATATGTCCTGGGACTACTCCTTTTTGGCATTTACTTCTCTGAAGTCAAAGCCATGGGCCTCCAGATGACCAAATTTGCAAATGATTGCAAATTTCGAGCAGTCATAGAATCCCCCACCAACAATAATGTTCTCCAGGAAGAGCTAACACAGACAAATAACTTATTTTTTTTAAACAGTTTTTATTAAGGTTTGTAACAAAACAAAATGTTACAAAGATTCACAAAGAAATTGCATTTCAAGCAGAAACCAATAAACACTACAACAAAGCAAATAAAGTATTTACAGCAGTGTCCGAAAGATAAAACATAACAGAATTGATAAAAATCATAATAGATTATTTTAAACAGTACTTAAATCTTTATCTGGTATAGATTTCAGATTGGACCACAAATTATATGAAAAAGGTGTTCTATTAGTTTTTGACTTAATAGTCATCATTTCTAAACTACAGGTTTCAATAAGAATATTTTTGAATTCTGCAAAAGGAGTATGTTTGGATTTACAATTTCTGGTTATTACTTTTCTAGCAACTGTTAAAACAGTCCATAAAATAGGATATTTAATTTTCCTAACACAATTAGGAATTGAAGTGTTAAACAGAATCAGAGATTTGGTCAATCTAAACTTATTATTAAAAAGTGTTTGTAAAAGATGATTGATTTTTTCCCCAATATTGCCTCAGAGTTATACAATCATAAAACATTTGTCACTAGCCAGGTTTAGAATTCAATTTACATCTCCAACACAACACCCTATTTTTAATAATCAGTTCTAATCTATGAGGTGTGAGAAAAGCTCTGTTCATAAATTTCCAAGCATATATTCTCCATCTAAGGGATGTAGTAAACTTAGGTGATTCCAGAACTGTTTTTTATCTAAATCAGAAGGTGACTTTTTATTAACTGAAATTAAATTGTTCCAGAAATTATCTGAACATTTTTTGATTCTTTATTATTTTATATATAGAAGAGAGTTTACATTCAGAAGCTGTATTTTGTTGCATAGAAAATACCAAAAATGTTATTAAATTGGGCATTGGTAATCTTGAATAGCGAGGGATTAAGTTAATTTTATCTATCATAAATTGTCTAAGAGATTGAAGTTGCAACCATTCAGATTTATTTAAATCAAAAGTAATTATTAGATATTCTAATGTACTTAATGTTTCATCTTGTAAGAATTGAAACCAAAAATTAAGATTTTTTCCTTTGAATAAAAAGATATTAGTCATAATGCAAGAGGCAATAAGATCCTTTGTATATGCATTTGGAAACCAAATAAATATCCAATTTTTATAAATCATATTTTTATATATGTAATTTCTGAAGTCCTTAAATAAAAGTTTCATATAATATGTTAAGTTATCAGGAAATCTATTTAAAAGAAAGTAATACTTAGATATCCAAATAAATGGATTATTTATTATTGAAAGTTTAATGAAGTTAGTTCCCTCATTTGCATTAAAACAGAGAATTTCCTGGAATGTCTTCCATTTAGCTGAATAATGTCCCTCTATTAGCAGTAAGAAGGCCCTAATCATAGAAGAAATAATGTAGAGTTCTATATCTGGAAAACCTATACCACCTATACCACCTAGAGACCAATCACTCATATGATGTGTAAGGCATATCTTAGATTTGTTTGGTTGCCATAAAAATTTCAAGATCAACTTATTAAGTTCTTTAATATTTTTGGAGGCATTAAAGAAATAGATTGAACAGCATAAAGTATCTTAGGTAGAATAATCATTTTAATAATTGAAAGTTTTTCATCCATTGAAAAAAAAAATATTTTCACTTAAATATTAGATTGGTAATAGAAAAAATGCAATTAGCGTAATTTAATTTTATTATATCCTTTAAATTGTCAGTTAATATAATACCTAAGTATTTTAAGCCTTCTGATTTGACTAAATATTTGATATATTTCTGATTCCAAAGATTAGTGTCTGAAGTTATAGAGATAATTTTTGTTTTATCACCATTAAAAAATAACCCCGATTTTTTTTGAAAGAATTCCATAAAATCAAAAGTGGCTTGTAAAGTTGAATTTGTTCCATTGACTGTAAGAAGTATGTCATCTGCAAAGAGTTGTACTTTGGAAGTTATTTTCTGTATTCAATTCTATTTGTTTAATGTTTGGGTTCATTCTTATATAATTAGCTAAGTGTTCCATTAAAAGAGTAAAAAACAAGGGAGAAAGGGGACAGCCTTGTTTAGTTCCTTTATAGATCGGAATTTTTTGTGATAGATATGGGCCAATCTTGATATATGCACAACTACCTTTATATAAGTGAGAAATTAAATTAATAAAATTTTCAAAGAAGTTGTAGGCCTCTAAGGTAAGAAATAAATAATCCCAGTTGACAGAGTCAAAGGCACAATTTATGTCTAAACTTAAGATTAAATTCTTATTAGATTTGGTTGCGTAATCAATAATGGTTAATACCCTTTTAATACTATCAAATGTATTCCAGTTTACAACAAAACCCATCTGATCATCATCTACTAGACCAGGAAGAGATTTATTTAAGCCTATTGGTATAAATGGACACAAAAATTTTATAATCAACATTTAAAAGAGAAATTGGCCTATGAGAAGAACATTTAAAAGGATCTTTATCTGTTTTTAGGATATGGGAAATGAGAGTATATATCCAGGAGGGAGGAATATTAAACAAATCCTGACATTGAGAGAAAACTTGCTGTAGTATAAGAAGTGATTCATTGAGAAATAATTTATAAAGTTTTGGAATTATTCCATCATTACCAAGGGCCTTATTTTGTTTTAACTTATTGATTTGATTTTTAATCTCTATGAGTGAGATTAGTTTATTTAATGCCTTAATTAGCTGTTCTTTTAATTTATTCTTAGTATGTTTCTTAATAAAGGCACTTATTTTTTGTTTCGAGTCCATAATAGTTGGTTTCTGATTAATTTCAATAAAATAATTTCTAAATTCCTTTAAGATATCTTCTATATCTGTTACCATTTGCTTCCTTTCACTAGAGTAAATCTCTCTAATATGATACAATTTGTTTAATTTCTTAGTTTTAATTGCTAGCTTCTTTGGAGATTTAGAATTAGTAGAAAAGGTTGTGTCTAAATCTCTCTAAACTAATCTTAGTCTTATGATTTAATATTTCTAAGTATTTATTGTTTAGGGAATTAATATCCTCTGTATTATTTACTTATCTGTTTTTGTAATTTAACTTTGTCAATCTTTTCTTGAAGGATTTTTAGTTCCTTATCCCAAAACTTTCTCTTATTTATGTACCAATTAATTATTCTTCCATATAAGTATGCTTTCAGACCATCTCATATATAAATAACAGATGTGTCTTCAGAATTATTACATTTAATAAAATTATTAACTTCAGAAATGACAAAATCTCTAAAATCGGATAAATTAGTGAGATATGCAGGTATTCTTTTAATTTGAGGATAACCACTAGAATGTAAAAGGAGTTCAAAAGTTATTGCATTATGATCAGAAAGTGGGCATGGATGAACTTTAATTAAAATTTTAATTAATTAGTTTGAAATATATATTCTGTTAATTCTCGAATATGTGCCATGTCTTGGTGAGAAATATGTGTAAAAAAGTGAACTTGTATCTGCAAAATCATTTATATCTTTAATATTGAAAGATTCAGCAAATTCAGTCATGTTTTTAGCTGGTGATGAAATCATTCTCTTCCTGAAAGCAGTAGAATCCTTTTCCTTTACTATACAATTAAAGTCCCCTGCTGGTATGATATTCCCTTTGGAGAATTAAATTACTTGCTCTAACTGTTGTTTAACTGTATGAGTACCTATCCCAGGAATACAGTAAACATTAATGATTGTATATATTTTTTTGTTAAGTCTAGAATAACCACCCATAACATACCCTTGTCATCATTATATGTATCCAATATTTTAGAAAAAGGAAGGGAGTTATTCCATAAAATAGCAACTCCCCTTTTTTGTTGATGATGTGAACTAGATAGTACTGTATATTTCTTGTTATTACATCTGTATATATCTTCCTTTAGTAAATGTGTTTCTTGTAGAAAAACAAAATTGGAATTAAACAGATTCAGATATTTATATAGATTTCATCTTTTGCAGCTGTTAAGACCATTGATGTTAATAGACAAATGACATCTGTCAGAGCCATGGACTAAAACTGAATGCCAAGAAATGCATAATAATATCTTTCAGGAAGTCATTCACCCCTGGTAAATATATTGGCAACATACTCCGAAGAGTCAAGCTAGTAGTCAGAGACTTGGGGACACACACAGATAGTAACCTAGTCTTGACCACCATGTGTTTACACTAGTGAGGAAGTAACTCTATGTTGTGCAACTTATAAACAGAGGTATGGCATCTAGGTCCAAGGTCATTGTTCCGCTATATTTAGCATTCATCAGCACTCTCATTGAATATACCATCCCCTTTGGTATGTACCTAACCAGCCACATCCAACAACTGGAAGGTAAGTAACATGTCCTATGCAGACTGCCTCATTCTGTTTCCTACAAGCTGTTAAGGGGAGATCTATGCCTGACGTACCAGGCATTGTTGGACTCCACCCTGATCGACCTCTTTCATATCTGCAAAACAAGCAGCACCAGAATTACCCATTCTACTTAAACCTTGCCTTTGATATAAATAGGACCTGCTGTATAGACAGGTATGTATCCCAGAGACTACACCTTCTCTGGAATAGGCTCCCATCCATGTGAAGCAGAGTTCCTCCATAACCCAATTGAAACCTAACTTGGACAATTGAGTGGAAAACAGGAAATACACCCCTGGTTTGGCACTCTAATAGACGCAGGCAGCCTGTAAATGTTTCATCTCCCAGGCCCCTGCTTCTAAATGTTTCATCTCCCAAGTCCCTGATTACATTTATCAAGGGTACCAGGACTTGTCTGAGACCTGAGATGCAGGGCTAGGTGTTAAAAGGTCCTAAAGTTTGCTAGCCTATCGACCTATAAACCTTGTACCTTAGAGTACCCTTGTTCAACTTGAATATTGCTTCCTTGATATCAGCTATTTTACATCCTTTTAAGCAATGTTCCTTTTGTCTAATACCTGATTGTGCTCCACAGATGTCAGCATTGTTCATGCACTGCTGATTGGGTTGCATAGAGAGATAAAGCCCTAACTACAGCCCAGGTTCAATTAGCTGCATTGAGCAACTGATGGAGTGACACTTAGGGATGGATATGTCTGTTGATGATGCTTCCCTAGGAGAGTATTGGTTCAAAGAGAGGACTTTCCCTCTGACATGATTGATAAGCATGGGAGGCTGGGCAAGGAGTGGTAGGACTTATAAATATCCCAGAATTAATGCAAAGATGCCAAGCCCCCAGAATGCCCTTTGGGTCTGCAACCAGCCCCAGCAATACTGGAATCATTTTAGGTTGGTAGGTAGGAAATAAGCTGATAGACCTGAGTATAGAGTAATGGCATTTCAGATTTATTCCACAGCATTCCCCAGCCACCCTGTCCTCTTCTACCCTTATGAACCTCTCCTATCCCCATTCTATACCACCCCTTCCTCTCTACTTACCCCATTCTATACTAATTCCAACAGTAGTCCCCTTACCCCTAGGTGTAATCTCTGTTAAAGCAATCTCTGGGGGTATATTAGTTCTATAAGCTAGGCAATTTGGCTGGCACAAGGCTTGTGGGTATAATTCAGTTATGGTAGTAATAATGCAGGCTTAGTAGCAAGTGTAGGTTAGTATCAGTGTAGTAAATTTTGATGTAGTAGTACTCTGAACACGGGTTGTATGGCTATGATGGATGTAGCTATGGATGGGTTGTAGAGCCTTCACATGCCTAATAATGCGTCACTGTTGTACAGTTGGGAGCATGCCATTAGGATACTGTGTTTGCTGCACTCCCTCCTAAAATGTGATATGGATAGGAATGTGCCCTGATGAAATGAATATGCCTTTATATTGTGTCTCCTATTAAGTGATGCCCTAGTGTAAATTATAATGAATCCACTTGGTTAATCCACAAGGGTTTCATAGGTTTTCAGTATGACCTTTCATGTTTTTCACCTATTAGACATATATTAGCAGATCTTTCTCATTAGTCCATCAGTCTAATGGTGATCCAATTAGTCAATACAACTGCACCCAACAATTAGCTTAACCAGGGCCTAAAAGTGACTAGTATAGCTATATTTATAACCACTGAAGAATTTATTTATTTGGTTATGTGTAATCTATTAATTTATTTATCTGTTTTGAGTTTATCAGCATCTCAGCAGAGGAAAAAACTAAAAAGCAGCAGATTTGTAAAAAGCTTTGCATTACATACTTTTTCTCAGGCAATTAGCATGAACTAACAATAAAATATTTTATATAACACTGAACTGTATATAGTTTAATTGTTGATCACCATGGTAATTATACTATACAGTATTTACAGTATGTATTTACAACATGCTATTAAACACATATCAATGTCATTTTTTATTGCAATATTTTTTATTAAACATTTATTTGAGTTGGTCTTAATTAAAATCAGTTTTAATTTTAATGTTTTAAATAGTTTTTTTTTTAATGTAAACAATAGTAAATCTCTTCTCTCCTCTCTCTCTCTCTCTCTCTATATATATATATATATATAGTGCCTAGAATAAAAATATGATTATTAGAAAATATTTAACAAATACTCTTTTTGTAATTAGTAAATAAAACCATAATTATTGCTTTATATTGTAATATTTTAAATAGGTGCCAACATGTAGAGGTGCCAACAAAATTAAATAAACTTTTAATATGGATTCTTGGTGATTAGGTGAATGAAGTAAGGTATATTCTGCTTTCTTTACATGTGAAGCAGAGCACCTCTATGACACTGTTCAAAAGGAACCTGGATGAAACATAACACCTTCAGAGGAGATGCCCCCCACCCTACTGGACATGGACAGTCATTAATAAATACAATCCTGGGTATTGACTACAGTATCTGTGATATTACATTAGGATGAAATGGCTAGACTTGTAATCACCTCCAGGTCGATAGCCTAGTAACCTTCTATGATCCTTTTATTCTTGCTTCTCTTACAGATGTTTCTTAGAGATAAATTCTTTGTAGGCTTTTTCATTTTCTTGTAATTTTTCTTCTTGCCACAGCTAAGACTGTCCCTAATAGATAATTTTCTTTGCTCAAACTATGATTCTCTATTGTGTTGAATAATACTGGCATTTTTGTTAATAATAAGGAATTGGAATATAAAGCTTTTAAAAAATCACCAATATTACTCCAATACAATTGAAAAGTACAACAATCATAAAATATGTGTGTCCAGTCTCCTTTACTTATTCAACCACATTTCTAACACTTGATTATTTTTTTGTTAAACTTTGCTACCTTACTAGGAGTTAAGAATGCTCGAAGTAAAATGCCCATGTAAAAATTTGCTAGTACTGACTGTGATGTTTTTCTTACAGATTTCAGTATTTGAGTTTCATTATCTGAAGTTATTGAAGAGCTATGGCCTAGTGGAATTTGATTCTAAAACTTGTAATTTAGATTGTTATAATATGTCATATGAGATTTATAGAGATGTGAAATTATATTGTGTGTGCATTAATTAACGTCCTTCAGCACAACATCCAATGGCATATACATCTGCACTGTACTATGTGGACATAGCTGTGATCAGACATTGTGCAGACAGATGTCAAGCAAAGAAGAATGTGAAGTATATGATGCTCGCTTAATATTCTAGTCACTTAATGTCCCATGGAAAAGAACCTATCCCAGACAATAAGTGACATGCATCTGTATATATCTCAACTTTATTATATAAAATTTATTTCATATGCAAGTTGAATTGATTTTGGTATTTCCTTTAAATGAGAATGAGTTAGTGGGAGAAATTTGTTCGTGTATATAGTCCGATGCTTTGTATAAAGATCAAGTCCTGAGGATTTAAATCAAATTCTGAAACAATTGTTTGAATTTCTTTTACTTTGGAAGAATTAAGACATTGATTCCAACAGATAACATTTTTAGTTTCCCATACTTCTAGAATTAATTTATTATTTTCCCAAAGAAATCTTTAGTTACCATAAAAGGGATAAGGGTGTCAAAACAGAGTTTCATGTGTATATCCCCTAGAATTGAACTTTTGAAGGTTTTTATAATAGTGTTAACATACTTAGATTGAAAAGGTGTAGGAATACAAAACTGAATATAGTTACATAATATAACCAATATAGATTATTAATGTTTTTATCATTAGTGTTATCAACTTTCAATTTATTAGTGTTGATAAGCACAAGGTGTAGTGTCTTCAAGTTTGAGTTGCATGTGGGATCAATCCAGTTAACTATTCTTTAAATATTGCTGCATTGGCATATATATCTATATCTGGAAAATGTAACCTCCCTGAATTACAAGATCTCATATGATATTAATAAGCGATTCTACATTTCTTTGGGGACCATAGGAAATTAAAAACAGCTTATTTATTTTCTTGGTTTGATTTTTTCTATATGGTAAGGAAATTACTTGAATTTACACATACACACACACACACACACACACACACACACACACACACACACACACACACACACACATATATATATATATATATATATATATATATATATATATATATATATATATATCTTCAACAAGGATTATTAATGTTTTCCTTTTAAGTGTTTGATATAATATTTGAAATTTCCTCATAGTTTAATTTTTTTGCTTCTTCTAATGACTTTGTTATAATCATGCCTAAATATTTTAAAGATGAGGCTTCTTTTCCAATAATGTTGCTATTATTTATTTGTAGCTTTTTTATTTAAGAATAGATAATTTGATTTCAACTTATTACATTTTAGACCTAAATATTTCTGGTATTGCTCTATCACATGATCCTGCTCAGTTAATTACTCTTGAGAATTTGTTATGGATAGCAAAATGTTTTTTGTAAATAGCATGGTTTTAAAATTATAATTTTTAGCAATTTCTATACATTTTATTTTAGAATTAATTCTTACTGATGTTGTTAGAAGTTCCATAGCCAAAGCAAATAAGCTAGGGGATAAAGGTCATCATTGTTTAGCACCTTTGGAAAGGAGTTTAGATTCTGATTAAAATGCACCTTGTTTAACATATATTTTATTATTTTTATAAATGTTTTTATGAGGGAGAGAAACTTCAGGGGAAAATCTAATAACTTCATGGATTTGAATAAATAATCCCAGTTAATGGAGTCAAATGTTTTTTTCAATATTCAAATTAATAAGCAAAACTTCCTTATTTTCATTATTTAGAATGTCTATATGTGTAATTACACTTCTAAGTTTATCATGGGTCTGACTTTTTATAATAAAACCTTATGGTTTGTATTAATAACTTGAACAATGGATTATTTCATTTTGTCAGCTAAAATGGGCATAAACACCTTATAGTCAGTATTTAAAAGTGAAATTGGCCTATAACAGGAACATAATTGATGATTTCTATTCTCTTAAAGTATTGGAGAGATTAATGAATATTTCCATGAAGAGGAATTAGTTCATTTTTTGAATTTCTACAAGAGTTTTATGAAAGAAATGAATGATTGATGCTTTGTGTGAAGATTTTGTATAGTTCTGCTATTATTCCATCCATACCAGGAGCTTTATCAAGTTTGAGTTGCTTAATTCTGTCAGTAATCTCTGTAAGAGTAATACATTTAAGTATTTTTCCTAGCTCAAATGAAATCTCTTTATGGATAAATGATCTAAATTTGAAGTAGTAATATCTAATGATTGGGTTCTTGATTTAAGTTTGTATAGAATTGTTTGAATGTATCTAATATTTCTACAATATTGCTGTGTATTTTATTGATCTTATTTTTTATTTGTAAAATATAATTGGATCTTTATTGCAATTTTAAACTTTTAGTTAAATTGTGCATGTGCTTTGGTGACATAGCATGTGATGACATTTTTAATTTTTCAAAATCTATTGCTGTTTTTTCTTCACAAGAAGATCCAAATATTTTGTTAGTTTAGTTTCTTAATTAGTTCTTTTATGGATTTATCATTATCTTTATAATTTGCTTTAGATTTTTTTAGATCAAGCTGAATATTTAATAATTCATTCTCACTCTTTCTTAGTTTTATTTTTTTTTGTTTATTTATTTATTTTGTTTACCAGGAAAAGGAATTACCATGAATATATGCTTTGAAGGAATCCTAGATCATAATTATATTGATATTCTCTGTATTATTAATATTCATAAAAAACATCAACTTCCTTCAGTATCCAGGATTTAAATTATTTTAGTTTTAATATATAGACAGGGATCATATGTGGAATTTTCTCAGTCACTTCTTATTTTTATAATCATGGCATTGTGATCTGAAATGGGGCAAGGTATAGTATTAAAACTTAGTAAAAAACTGCGGTGGTACAGTGGTAGCATTGTTGCTTCACAGCAAGAGGTTCTCCTGTTCGATTCTTGGCTGGAGTGCATTCTGTGTGGAATCTGCATGTCCTCTCCGCTGTCGTGTGGCCTCCGAAAGACATGCGTGAATGGGCGTGCCTTTGTTGAAGGTTGGGTGTCAGGCTGTCAACTCAGCACCATAAAAAATCGACTGCCAATCATTAGTGGACCGGAGTTCTGCTGTGGCAACCTCTAACTAGGAAAAGCCAAAAAGACAAACAAGTATTTTTGAAACTATATCTGAGAAATAAGTACTGTATCAATTCTAGTTTGGGTACCATAATTAAACAAATAATGAGTGTAAAACAATGATTTATTGCTTCTCATATTAAATGGGTCTTGTAGGTTAAAGTATTCTTTCGAAATTTTGAGTGTTTTAGCTGTAGAGGTCAATCTTAAATTTCTGTTATTAGAATCTAACTTGTCCAGTATAAAGTTGAAATTAAGCCCTACTATTAGTAAACCTTTACCATTGTTAGTAGTACTATCTAGAAGCTTTTTTTTTTGCTAATTTAGCACCCATCCCAGGGAACCAGAGACATTTACTAGAGTGCATAGTCTATTATTGTAATTTATTACTAAGAAGGTAATTATACTATCCTGATATTCATATTTATGAATAACCTGAATAGTCAAGGCACCATTCATTCAAAGTATCGTGACTCCTCTTCATCTACTTTTAATGTTGATTGAGCCAGCATTGAATATTTATTTGGCTTTATCTGAGTATTTCCTGAAGAAACATAACTTGAGCTTTGTTAGTATTAAGATACTGCAGCATGTTTGACTTTTTCTTTGGATTGTTCATCATGTTAACACTTAAGGATAATAAAGTTAATACATAACAACTGTAGGTAGGAGGAATACTGCAGGCACTTAAGAACTTCAAAACTTCCAGTTGAGGAAGAAACAACCTGAGGCCATGGATTCCTTTTAAAATGCAGCTTTATTTCTTCAACATACAGCAAGCAGAATAGTGTAGTCAAATCAAGCAGTTCAGTTCATAAAAAGTCATTTAGCAATCAGCAAATCTTACAAGTGTGATCACTCTGTTTCTTTTACATTGAGCAGTCTTGTTTACTAGACTATACGTAATTGAACTTCATCAGAATTGTTTTAAATAAAGTACTGTAATTTCTTACATTTATATTATCTGAGAATGTAACTGGGGAGGGGGAGGGTGTGTACTTTGAAGGAATGTGTTGTGTTGACACCTGCTATCTAATCCATCTCAGCATGCTTTTAATGCTAATGTGGCCATTAAGCCCTGGCTCTTTGTCTGCGTGAAATAAGATTTGCCATTTTAATTCTTGAATTTCCAGTATTGGATTGGGATCTCCAAAAAAGAGGTTTACCTGTTCAATGGCAGCAAATCTGTAGTCTGTGTGTGTGGGCCAGGCCCTGCTATGTTTGGCTAGTGCATTTCTCTTATTTTGTGATCCTGTGGCATGAAAGTGTTCCCTGATCCTGTCCTTACGTTTTCTTGTTTTTCCTATGTAATAGTAGTTGTTTTGGAATGTTTCTTTTCTGTACAGGTTGTAGCTAAAGGCTTTCTTTTCAGTGTCTAAGGAAATGGTGAGATCCAAGAAACGGATCTTCGTGCCCTTGCCAGACAGGATGAACTCCAAGAACTGTATGCTGGGATCTGTTTTTCAAAGGAAAAGGTCCAGTTCTGTGTGGGTGCCCTCCCACATGAAAAAGCTATTGTCTATACATCTTTTGTATAGACAAACTTTTTCAAACCCTTTAATATGAGTGAGTGAGTGAGTGGTCTTCCCAGGAACTGAGCATGAGGTTAATATAGGCTGGGTCCACTTTCACGCCCATGGCTACTTCTCGGGTCTGTCGGTAGATGTCCTTTTGGAACTCAAAAATTTGGTGTTAAGCACCAGGGATGTGAGTTGTATAAGTCCCTTAATCCTTTTTCTTCCTAACCTGGTGCATCTCTGATGAAGTCTGAAACTTGATGAAAAGTGCGTAAATAAACTAGGATTTTGCTGGTGGCTTTTTTCTGTATGCTTCTTTCATCTATTTGCTGCTTTTGGTTGGTTTTACTTTGTTTATTTCTTAACCTGGTGTGTTTCCTCATAAAACTACTGACTAGCTCAGTGCTTTTCTTATGTGGGATGCTTGTGTACAGGGCCACAACATCCAAGGTGACTAGGGTTTTGTTCTGGCCTGTGACTTTGTACTTGGAAAGCTTGTTCAAGAATAGCCAGGAGTCCTTCAGGTAAAATTTCACCTTTTGGGTGATGGGATTAAAAGTACTGCAAAGCAGTTTAGAAATGAACTCCATTTTGGTTTTCCTGGATGACATGATGTGCCTGAAGAAGGGATTCTGAGCATTCTTGTGGATCTTAAGGATCTCAAGCAGCTTTCCTAGGTAGGGGTGGCTGACTTGCATATGTGTGAATTCCTTGATGGAAAGGTACCCTTCCTGTAGTAGCCTGACTAATGTTAGATCAACTTCCTGGAATGCAGTTGTTGCTTGCTCCCCTGTAACTTTTTTATAATGTTTGTCTGCTGCTAACACTTGGTTAATCTTATCCACTTATTCTGTCTGGTCCATAAGGACTATCTCTGTCCATTTCATTATTCTGAGTTCAGGATTAGAGTGGATCAGTTTCAGAGCTGTGCACTCTTCAGCACTTAGGTTAAACCATTTGTGTGTGGGTTTGTGGGCCAGGGCTTCCCTGTTGCCCTGTTCACATAGCACAGAAAATGCATTTCTAGCATTGTGCAAGTTTAGTTTTAAGCAAACCCTTTCTTTTTAAGCCACTACTTTCATGGTTATCATTATTAAGGTCATGCATTCACTGTTTAAGGTTCAATTTGCAAACAAATATTTTGAAATCTGTGATTACATTGATAATCACAACCCTCTGTGCTGGAATATAGTTCAAACTCTTGTTGAGTAGAGAAATGGGTTCATAGGTTCAGAGGTAGGTGCTAGGCTATCTGCCCAAAAGCATTTATAAGCCTAGCCAGAATGTGTTGGCTTTCACCGCCCCCTTAGATTAGTTCCCTGTACCTCTGTCCAGCAGAGCCACTGAAGTGATCCCGGGGTAAACTTTGTTTCCCAATCACTAGTCAAGGTTTCTCCTGAAGTGTGTTAGCGAGGAGCTCTGCCCAATGTAGATTGGAATCTTGTTCCAACGCATGGGAGGTCTCTGGGACAGGAATCTATCCCACCAGCATGTCCTATTTATTATTGTGGTGAGGTTTAGGTCCCTAGAGCGAGTTGCTCAAGGCAATATGGTTTTCTTTAGGTGGAGCATGTCCATCAATTCTGGGTTGGACATGACCTTGTATGTCAGGCTGAGATCACCTCTGAGTAGGCTTTATGCAAACGAGTACAGCTCGTTCTTTAGTTGAGCTGCATAGGGCATCTGTTTGAGGCCAATGATCCTCCTGGTGGGGTACTTCTGTGGTCTTTCCAGCTGTTGCAGGTGTATTGTAAGGTACATCCCAAATGGGGCATTGTACTCTATAATGGGTCTGATGAGTGATGAGTAGAGGGGCACAATGACCTCTTTTGATCTGGATGTGAACCCTTTTGTGAATAGGTGGGCCACATAGAAGGATTTTCTAAACACTTTGGCAATGTGATTATCAAAGGAGAGATTACTATCTACTTGTGTTCCCAGATACCTTATTAGGTCTTCCATATTTAGGGGACTACCACCTATGTGGTAGTTCGTGGGTACTTTGTTTTTTCCAAAGGGGATGACTATGCACTTTTTGTCATTTAGCTTGAGGCCATGATTTTAACACCAGGTATCTGTGTCAGTGAGACCCTTTTGGAGGACGTCTGTGTCAGCCAGAGTGTCAGTTATAGCCCCTAGTTTGCAGTCGTCTGTGAACTTGGTCAGCCATAGTCCTCCTGTGCTTGCCTGTACCTCTGAGAAGTATATGCCGAAAAGGAGGGGTTCTAGGATTGTGCCCTGGGAACACCACTTGTAACCGGTTTAAAGCTGGACCTAGCTCCCGCAACTCTTACCATGTTGGTTCTGTCCATGAGCCAGTTGGCAACCCAGCTTGTGACATAGGGGTTTATGTTCAGGTTGGTGAGCTTGTCTATAATACCAGAATGGGAAATGGTATTGAAGGCCTTTGCCAGGTTTAGGAAGGCTGTGTGGACCACCTTTGCCTCATCTATACCCTTGGTAACTGTCTCAAAGAAGTCCACCAGGTTTTAGGAGGCATGATCTGCCCTTAATGCCAAACTGGGTAGGATCCAGTGTTTGGAGGTTACCAATGTCTGTTAATGAGTTCCATGATGATGCACTCCATAGCCTTGTAGACCAAGCTGGTCAGGCTTATTATAGGGTGATAGTTCCCGGGGTCTCTTATGGCTCCACCTTTGTGGAGCGGAATAGCTGTTGCTATGCAACACTCAATGGGTACATAGCCTGTGGAGAGGCTGAGTTTGAACAGTGTGTTTAGGTGAGGGGTTAGTTCATCTTTGAGCTCATGTAGGGCGCAGCCTGGGACACCATCCGGTCCCATTGATGCTCTGTTTTTGGCTTTGGAGAGGGCTGTTTTAACTTGAGTGTCTGTGATTTCAGGGGCTCTACATTTTTCTGGTATTGTTACGTGCCCTTTTGGGGGTGAGAGGGGGGTAAAGTTTGCACTGTATCTGTCTGACAGGATCTTTGCAATATTGGTCGGTTCAGTGTATTTTGTGCCATTCTGCACTAACTCCGAGCAGATCTGAGAATTGCCACTTAGATTCTTAACATAGCTAAAGAATGCCTTCTGGTTATCTTTGGAGTCTTTGGCAATTTTTCTTTCAAAGCTAGCCTTGGATGATTTGATGAGGGATCATAGTTTCTTGCTGATACTGATCAGGGATGTCTTCCCTTCTTGGGATTTAACTCTTTTTCTGTACTAGTTTTCTCCTTCTATTGTATAGCTTGTTTATGGCAGGGGTCCACCAGTCTGGTTTCCTTTTCTTGGAGGAGTAAATCTTGGTTTTGCTTGGGATAGCATGATCCATGCATTCTTGTAGGTGCCCGTAGAGTGCATCTGTAAAGGATTTTGCAGCTTGGACAGCGTTATCCTTCAGCATGGGGGCTTTGAAACTTTCCACCTTGGTCTTAAGTAAAGTGAAGTTTGCTTTTGAAAAGTTTTTCACAGTGGTTTCCTTGATCAGGGGTGGGGGTGGAATGTGGATGTCCAGAGTGATTAATTTATGGTCAGATCTAACCAGCGAGGGCTTTACCTCTGGTGTGGAACACCAGTCGCCCATGTTGGTTATGACCAGGTCCAATATGTTGTCACCTCTGATGGGGGTGTTGACCAGTTGATCCAGGGTGCTTGAGTTTATAAATTCTAGGAAATTTTGGGCAAGGGAGTTAGTACTTGAGTAGTTCTCCCAGTTAATGTTTGGGTAATTTAAATTACCCAATATTAGGGTGTTTGGTAGGACCTTTATGTTTCCCAGTGTTTGCACAAACACAGAATAGGGGTTCTGGGACATAGTACGTGATCTGTAGCAAGCTACAATTTGAATTGCAGTTTTGCCCATTGTTAGTTGCACGCGGATGATCTCTGAAGCATTGTGCTGTGCCACCAACCTGGAGGTGTGGGTATCCTTGATGAATATGGATACGCCCCCACCTTTTGTATTTCTGTCTGGGTTCTGTGGCAGAAATGTATGGTATGAATTGCAGCCTGGTAGTGCTGGGGTGCTCTCTGGAGCCTTAAACCAGGTTTCTGTTACTGCACATATATCGATTTTCTCCATACTGAGGAGTACCTCGAGTGCATGCATTTTGAGGTTTAGACGTCTGGCATTGAGTAGCATTACCCTCAGTTTTTTGTTACTTGTGCTATTTACAGCAGTGGGTTTGTCTTTTGAGCTTTGCCTAAAAAAGGCACTATGAGGGTAGCAAGAGCCTTGACCAGTATTCGAAAGCCTAAGGGTGACAGGTACAAGCCATCTCTAGTGAAGCAGCCTGGCTTGTCGAGCATGTCATCCCAGGCAGGCAGACACTGGATCTGCTTTGAATGACACCAGAAGCTTAGCCAATTGTTGAAATTGATAGTATCATTCTTGGTGAGGGCAGGATGGTACTCAGTGTCAAGGTCATACCAACTTGAGCTATGTGATCAGAGAGCTCTTCCATGTCTCTCTTCATGTAGTCCAGGGAGGTATGGCTCAGGTCATTCACACCAACATGGGCAATGACAGAGTCATATTTGTACTTGTTCTGGAGTGCCCTGAGTGCTTGTGTTATTTGCCGGATCCTGGCACCCAGCAGGCAGTTAACAGTAACCTTCTCCTTGTTCAGCCTAGTGAGTGGGACGTCAGTATGCCTGACTATAGAGTCAGCTATTATTAGTGTGTTGGGTATGTTATTTTGTCTTAAGGGCTGTGATTGCATGGCACACTGGTTTTGTGAAGTGTGTTTCATGGTTTGTGTTTGGGGTGGAGGTTGCTTGGATGTCTGCTTTGGAGGTTTCTGTTGCTTTTGCAGATTTTTATTTAGAGCCTCCAAATATGTTTTCATGTATTTATGTGTGTTTTTTGCTGGTGCTGGTTTAATAGGGCTATGTGAGACTGGTGGTGTGATGCAAGTAATTCCCTTCTCCTCTTGACTGTCTGATCCAGTCTTGGGTTGAGAGAGCTTAGCCTCCAGTTTGACTGTATAATTGCATCTCTCGCATGCATTAGTGTTTGGTGGTAGGAGGAGAGGGTTGACTGTGTACATGAGGCAGTTGTAATATTGCCTCAAAATGCCCAGATTCCCCAGTTTGACTGGAGAGTACACCTGAAACTCCCCTTTGGACATGCCTGGATAGGTACAGTGAACTGTTTTACCAATTGGTTGGTAAGGTCGAATAGAGAGCCTTGTCCTTCTATACAGTATGGGGGGGGGGGGGTCTAGTGCTTGGGTTTATTAGTGCTTGCTATGAGTTTTGAGCAAGTGCCGGGCTGAGAAATGAATGGTTTGAGTGCTTAAGTTGAAAATTGGTCTAGTTCCAAGGGAAAAATTGAAGAAAAGACTTTGTGGAGCTGGGAATAGTTATATCCTAGCTAACTGGCACTGGTAGCATGCAACACCGCACAAATGCGTTTTTTATATCAGGGAAATGAAAGAGAGAGAGATTAGCCCAAAATGGCCAATAAACTACTAATTTTGGGCTGAAACCACTCCTCCAGGGACAGCTATGTCAGCTAAATGGTCCCTGGGCTAATATTTTGACTATTTAGATTAAAAACAGTTTTCTCAGTGGATATCCAATTAACTTGATATTTCACAGCACCTGTATTGGTGGAATACCCTTGGCTGTTTTGTATCAGAATCGGGGGTTTCCTTTGTCTCTCTCATGGCTGTCTCCTGACTCATACCCCGTTGTTCTGTTATCCTTAATCTAAAAAATATTGCCCCTGACCATGGTACAAAAGATCCTGCTGCTGTCCATGGTCTGCTGTATTCAGTTGTTGTCCTTGGTAGAAGGTCATTATGTTGGAGGTTCAGGTGTTGCTGGTTCTGATTCCTAGTTCTTTGTGTGGTTGGGGGTCTTGGTTCCAATTCTCTTTGTTCCTCGGCTTCTGATGGGCCCATTCTTTGGTGGGTGTTTTGCTGTGGTCCAAGTCCATGCTGCCTCTTTGTTGGAATGGTCATCCTCTCTTCCAGTATAGCTTGGTGGGTGGTGTTGCCTCATTGTTTGGACATTGGTTGTGGAGTGCTTTTTGAGTTTGAATGCAGTCTTGTTCCAATATTGCACTGGGTCTCTTAAAAGTTCTGGTTCTTCCTTGAAACCAGCATGGCTGTATGGCAGGAAATCTTAGCTTGTAGCCCATCCCATAGTACTCTGTGTTGGTAAAAGTATGGGTATTGTTCAGTTCACGGATATCTCCTGCCAGGCTTTCTGTTTTTTGTCTGTTGTGGTTCACTAACAGTTTCATTATTTTGAGTCCTATTTCATTATATAGCTTGGATAAAGTGTTGAATAAGGGGCTAACCTCTTCAATACTGTTGGGAAACTTATAACATCTGAGTCCTTGTGGGACTACCTTGCTAGAAAGGCATTTGGCAAAGTAAAAGTTATCGTATTCAATTGTCTTATACATGGTGAGCAGTCTGTCAAGTTTCATGATCAAAAACTGCCAGTGCCCATTCATGGCGTTATCATTGTATAAGTTTTGGAAGTTACTTTCCTTGTTCTGGTTGAGAAAGCAGGTTGCCTGCTGCTGGGGCTAGCAGTCCTTCCACAAGTCCTTGGTCTTGCATGATTCCCTTACATCGAGCTGCTCCTTGGAGGGGGGAGTCCTCCATTAACAGGAGGGGCAGGGTGCTTAATTCCATAGTTTCAATAAATAAATGTTAAGAAGGTAAATCATTACTAATATATATGAAGAAAGCTATAAAATAAACCATTGAAACTCCAACTTGTTTCCTAGGCAAACAAACAGAACACTTTAGCAAATCCAAATTTAATTATACACTTTTGTCCGAATGGACTTCATCAGAAAACCAAATACACAATTATGCAACTTATTTATACACAAGCAAAACTAATCCATCATATTAATTTTTAAAATTACAAGAAAACTTCTAAAAATATATATCAGAAAAATGTTAAAAACTTCTAATCAACCTTAAGCCTACTATCTTTTAAAAACACTTGATATTAGTAGATTCATTGATTCCAGACAATCAGCACCAAGTTTTAAATAACACAGTGCTTCCTTTTGCTCAACTTTGTTCTTAAAGTCCCCCCCCCCATATCACTTGCTATTTGCTCTACTATCACAAAAATTAATTTCATGAAATGTTTACAGTCTAATGCATGTTTAAGTAAATGATTCTTATCATTTTTTGTTTTGCATATAAATGTTCCTTGATTCTAGCCTCAAGACTACATGTAATCATTCTAACATAAAAACTGTTACAATATATGCATTTACTGATGCGTATTACAGCTTTGGATTTACAATTGAAAACACCAGAGATTGGTATTGTATAATTCATGTGGTCCAGACTTAACAATGACCCTTCCATAATACATACATACATACATACATATATGCAGAGCAATTGCCACATTTGTACATTCCTTTGGATTTCAGAGACAATTGTCCTCTACTGGGATCGATAGTATTGCCCTTCTCCAAACAATTTTTAAGGTTATAGGAGTTTTTAAAAACAAATTTGCATTCCCCACCCTCACATTTTATTAAATACAGATTCCCATGTAAAATCTTTCAAATGCTTCTAATAATAGAGCAAATTGCTTGACTGTCAGCTGTTGTATCTATATTACAAAAACTGACATTGTTGTCAACCTTGTTTCCCAAAATAGGTTTTGTAAAGGGTTTCAATAAAATAGGGGATACATCTCCTCTCCCTTTCTAAGGACCTCCTCAGTAATCTTAAGAAGCTTGTTAACTTATAAACTCTGTAATGAAATAACTCAGTAATAAATCTCATTTATTCCTTTAAACCTCATTGTTAGTAATCCTGTATTGACCCCTTTTTTTTTTTTTTTTTTACAAAAGTGGGTTGGTTTCTACTAAAATTCAAATAATTATTGCTGAAAATGTGTTTCTGTGAATTCTATCAAATCTTTTTAAAATTGCATTCCATGTTAAATTCATATCTAAAAAACAAATGTGACCACATTCATCCAAAGAAAATTTGAAAAACTATGAACTGGTATTCATAATTTCTAATAAATCCATTGCACCTCTATTTGATCCTTCTATTATAATAAATAAAGGAACTTGCGTATTATCTCAACCAGATTTTTGCAGTCGAGAAACTCACATACTTCAAGTGAAACATGTGCATGTAAGATTTGAAGGACTTTGAACAGCACTTTCAAGTCTTACATGCATATTGTGGTCTTGATGGGCTACGTGTAAAACCCACGATCAAAGTAATGCTCACAGTGAACAATTGCTGGAAAAAGGGTACGTTACAAGGTCTTGTTTACATCTGACATATTTCTGCTTCTGGACTATATACCTTGTACTCTTTTCACAACAAAAGTACTACGCAGAAAAGTGAATAAATACAAGTAAAATTACATGTGAGAACTGCTATGTAGTAAAATAAAACTGTAAGCAATGTACATTACATTCAGTGACTGCAAGTAGAAGGAGAAATGCTGGAAATTCAAATATCATTGTATCCCAAACCAATTAGGAATAGTGTATGTCACTGTGGCGTCATAGAAAGCCAGACTAGGTGCATTACACATCCGTTACTGTGAAGCCTGCAACACATGGTAAAAAAGTCAGCAAAGTAACAGTTAGTAAAATGCATGCCTTGCAATTCAAACCACTTACAGATTGCACTGAAAGGCTTTAAGAGCATTGCCATTATAGTGGTAAAATAATGTGAGTTATAAAACCCACGATCAGAGCAATATGCACAGTTACATGAGTAAACATAATCTAAACTTGTCATATATTAAGAAATTCAACAACGATAAGATTGGATAAGGAACACTGTGAGGGCAACAGTCAGGTCTATTTTCTGTTGTAGTGAGTTACATTGGAAAAGTACTTCACTGACAAAATCAAATGTGACTGGTAGTCCTCCTTTTGACTCATAGACAATGGAACAGACTACGACTTACTAGTGTACACAACTCTTTTAAGGTTAACATTCATGTTTTCAGCCAAACATGATGAATTTTGGGAGCTTGGAAATCTGGTTGCGATAATACGTAAGTACCTAAATAAATCATCAACAAATCTGTTATAATACACCACATGAAACTTTTTACCATGGGTTTGAAGATTTCATACTCCCACCAACCCAGAATTAGATTTTCAAAAGCTGGGGCTACAGCTGAACCTATGACACCTCCTTTGATTTGCTTGTAAATTATGTTACTGAATAAAAAATTGTTTTCTAGTAAAATTTCCAACAAGGTGCAATAAAAATTGATCTTAACATCCAATACACTGTGTCTTACCAAAAACATTCTAATGTATTCCACTACCAAGTTTTGTGGAATGTTTGTGAATAAGGAGCATATATCTGCAGTCATACAGATGTTTTTCTTTTAATTAAATTCATAACTATTGGAAAACTCTCTTAATATTTCCCAAAAATGCCAATAGTCATTAATATTTGACCCTAAGCCTTGACCTACAGGGTCAAACACACTGTTTAATAGCAATGAAATACCCTCTGTGGTATAGAAAAGCCATGAAACAATAGGCTTGAAAGGCAGATTGAGGGCATTGTTATGGATTTTAGGAATTCCAAAAAGAATGCTGAATTCTCTTTTTCAATCAGCAGGAATTGATACATATCCAAATTAATAACACTGTCATTTAAATTCTCATACAAATAAGATAAGATTAAATAATTTCAAAACTCTTTTTGACTTCTGCAAAATCTACTCTATGATATTCATCCTTATTATTTAACATCTTTTCCATGCTTTCTTATGTATTTAATCTTATCCAAAATTAATCCTCCACCTTTGTTGACTTTTATAAACCTGACACAATTGTTATTTTTAAGTTCATTCAAGGCCTTAAGTTCCTGTTTGCTTAAATTGTAAAATCTATTTTTAGACCTTCAATTTGAGTTTGCGGATGTCCTGTTCACAAGTCTTCTCAAACATATTTAATGTTTGAATCCACTCCAGAATCTACTCCAACCCTATCGCACCACCAGACCACTAAGATCCAGCAACAAAAATCACTTGCAGATTACTAAAGCCAATAACTCTGCTGGTGAAGCACTATTCTCTTGCACCATAGCCAAATTATGGAACTCCCTCCCACGCACAATTACCTCCATACCATCATGCACCCACTTCAAAACTTTACTAAAAGTGCACCTAAAAACATGCTGGCTATGCCCTTACAACTCCCACCCCATCCAACCACTACCTTTCTTTCCACTCCACTAACTACCTTGATTACAGCAAGCTCAGATGCTCATAAGCCTAGTACTTATACAGCAGGAACTTCTTATTTTAACATTTGTTAATGTCTGTTATGTACTTCACAGATAAAGATTCTAGTTGTCTACTGATATACTATGTTCTTCATCTGTAAATATGTTGTAAGTAATTGCTATGTAAATTGTTAATCACTATGTAATCCAATGTAACTACTGTCTGTTTATTTTAACTGTGGAGCTTTTCTCCCCGGGCCTCTGCTGAAAATGGACCTACGTCCAGTCGGACACTCCCGGTCAACAAATATAAATAAATAAATAAATAAATAATGTACTGTTCAAAACAGGGTTAAAACTGGATGGCTTAATAACATTTTACAGGTAGAGTTAAACCATGTAAAATATAATTTACATTTAAGTTATGTGTATACTGTTTTAATTCAGGCAATGTTCTACTAATGTCAGCTCTCCTGGCCATATAAAGTTTAAGCCATGCTCCAGTACTTTAAGCTGAATTGAGGTAAAGTGACAACTGGGAAGATTGAATATCTTAGTAACATACCTTAGTCTGTTACTATCTCAGTTCGTTTCTTCCTCTTGCTACCCATATGCTTGCTCAAATTTTGATGGATCTCTTCCCTTGGTTTCTGCAAGTGTTTTGGCCTCACCCCCCCAAAGGCATGCCACTAATGCTGTTTCCATTGTTGGAAATAGTAGCTATCTTGGTCGATGCCTCTGACTGATCAGACTTGTTAATGTTGACTTCAATGATTTCTTCAGAAAAAGGTTGCACTTGTTTGTCATCTTCATTTAAATCAGTGATGTCACTTTCCAATTGTAACCTGGAAACTCTGCTAGTCTCATATGTTATCCTCTGTATAGTTAAGGTAGTTTGATCATAACCAACTTGTTTTGCCTTATCAAGGTGATAGCCTGGATCGAAACTAGGCAAAATTCTTTTGATAGTGCAAATTCTCTTGTTGTCTTTTTAGATTTTTGTGTGATCACAGACTGCTTGAATTTTTCCACACTTTGAAGTGTAGTGTCATAATCTTTAAACATCACAGGTACCTGAACAAGCACACCCTGCAGATAATGATCCATGTTAAGAACCAACTGATAAACATTTTTGATAAGGTCATTGTTATGCTGAATGAGCAAAAGTAAAATTTCTAGGCCCACAGTTATTAAAACATTTGGACAGGGTATTGAAAAATAAATCAGTCTGTTTCACCCTGTTTGGACACTTAAAAAAATGCAAGACTTTCGGCACAATATGCAAATTTAAGCATCACTCAGAATATTTATTTTCAATCACCAATGCCCTGTACTTAAGATTTTTCTTGAGCGTGATCAAATTATGTTTGTCCTTGTTTACAAAAGTTGAAATAAGTTGACATTTACCAATGTTTTCAAAAAGATCAAAGTTGTTAATCTAAAACAGTGTTAATGTCTTTATAATGATTCAAACAATCCTGGTCCACTTGACCATTGTGAACAAATGGGCTTTCAATTACTGTTCTCTTGTCTTCCTCAGAACTGGAGGAATCTTTCCTGGTCTTGGTCATAGGTTTGTGAAAACTATTAGCTAAGGTCTTCATTGACCTCTGCATATCATTCATCGCATCCAGCAACATTCTTAGTTGATTATCACTGGTCTCCATTGTTGGATGAATGGACATATCCAACAAAATGGTGTGTTGGGAGTTGGACATCAGTGCAGCAGAAAGAAAATGAAAAAGCAGTGACAGCTCAAAACCAATGTATATATGAAGAAAGAAGTAATATAGCACATCCCAAGATATTTTCACATTATATAGAAAACCACTGCAGGCAATACTAAGTAAATGAATGAATAAATCTTAAAAACTAGTTGTAACAGAAGTAAAGTATAGACTTGTTTAAATTCCTAGTCTTGAAGTAAAGAAAACTTAACAGACAATCTTTTTGTATCTAACCAGCCTAAAGCTAAAAGTGTGGCTGAACATAAATATATCAGATCTATGCAACCAAGCATTTGTCATATGGAGATGTCCTTTAATTTTCTTTTCTATGTCACATTTCATTATAATTGCTTCCTTGAAATGTTATTAACAAATTTACAGAGGGCCATGTTCAAAACTTTAATCAATAGTAGCAAATCCAACAGGTTAAGAGAGGATATTCTATAATTCTGTTATTGCAATGTACATTATATTAGCTTAAGTTGTTGTAAGTATTAAATAATATGGAATAGTAAATATCCAATCAGTTTTATTTTATATCGTGATGTATGAATGCTAACTTTTTTGAATAACTTAGGATAATACATCCAAGTAAAGAAGAATTAATAAAACTTAAGTGTTAAGGAAGAATAGGTTGTAAGAGGTGATAAAATAATACTACTACTATTTCAAGATTTAAATATAAATATAAGCAGATTATCAAAAATATTGTATGATGGCATTGTGAGATAACCATTATAAAACATGGACCTTGACATTTATATTAATACATTACATTTGCTTTAATATGAGATTACATGAACTTGGAGAATTTCTTCCTTGGCCTCCATTGAAAACAGGTTCTGCTGACCCAGTTATGCTATCCCAGTAAACAAATGTCAAATAAATAAATACAATTTATACAGTGAAAAATACAAATCTATCATTGACCAAAAACCTGTACATAAATTATAGATATCAGCACATTAATTTAATAATAAAAGCATTGACTATTTCATGATCATGACACTAAGATTGATGAAATGTACATTTTCTCTAGTCTCCTATCCTTTAACTTTAATATTTTTTTCAATTTAAGATATTGATTAAATATGTTACCATTCTTAGCAAAATTGAATATTATGAACTATATACTCATATAATTTAAATATATGTAATAAAACCAAAGTGTTTCTCTCTAAGTATAGTATAGTTCACATCATGCATAAACAAGTAAAGCAAGTTCAATATCAGGCATCACAACATCTGCTGAGAACATAATCAAATGGAAGCACCCTCTGAATGTAATGGGAATGTTTCCTAACAGTCTCCCTATTACTCTTTGAATGCGTACAGCATAGGACCCACATATAAAAAAAAAAACTTTTCTGATTGCTGCATTATTTTAATAGTATATTGGTAAACAGCCAAAGTGTCTACAGTGCAGATGTGAAACCCATAAGCTGTTCAAAATGTGGACCATCAGAAGCTTCCATCATCAAACATCATCACAGAGTTAGTTCACTACAACAGCCCTCCCAACAAAAACAATCGGCACTACAAATTTCCAGTCCCCACATTCAATGCAGTCATCAACATGAACCTCCCACACTTTTCTCTCTTACTTGCCGTAATACTGTGACAAGGATAGCATTAAACAAATAATCATAACTTATAGCATTACTTTTTTGAAAAAAAGTGAAGCTGTGTATATGAGTATTCAGTGAGAGCGAATACAAAATATACATGGTGCCAAGAGGTTAGAATGAACATGAATGAAAAAGGGTATATAAAACAGTTTATACATATTTCAATGCAATGTGTCTACCTTGCCAGTAGCCATTTATAGGATGTTAAATGCCCATGTTGATTCTCTCTCTCCAGTATGTCGCCGGGCCTGCCAAATAAGTTGATGATTACACTCCATGAAAAAGCATCAGTATGTAATTGCATCTATGACTATAGCTCAGATGATCATATCATTGCTCATTATGTGCATGGGAAATGAGAAGAAGAGAAATCTCTCTTCAATGAATGTGTCAACTATCAGATTTAGCACCAACATCAAAACAGAGCTGAGTGTAGCATTCGATCACTAGTAATCAACTGCATATAAATCTCTTTCTACAATATTCCATCCTGTCTCTCCACTGAAACAGGAACCATGCACATAAAGGATCCTTCAAGCAACTCCCATGTCACCAAATGAACTAATGAGTCCAATAAGGGCCCAGACATCCATGCATTGCCCATGAACACCCCCTCCCCCACACATCACATTCAACATTATTTTGCACTTTATGTATAATATGGCTGGATAAGAAGGAGACTTAGTAATGGTGCTCATAGAAGGGAAAAAGAGTGTTTTATTGATAGGCATGATTTCAATGGGATTTTAAAATAAACATGGGAAATTATGAGACTAAGAAAGGGGCTTAGTAATGTGGGGGTTACAAGTGTAGGACTGTTTTGTTAACAGATATGTTTACAAGAAGGTTTTAAGTAGATGATGAGATGAGAAAGCTCTGACATTTGTTGGGAGAGAGTTTCCAGGTTAAGGATGCACAGAGATAACCAGGTTAGCATTATGATTTTTGAACAAGCACTAAATGGTGTTCCACTGAACAGAACTTTCTGTGGTGTGAGTACTGGTTTAACAACTGACTGGTAGCAGAGCATCTGTCTGAGCTTTAGAGGATGTTGTGGGCAGTATTATTTTGAGTGTAGGATAACAGATAAGATAGCTCCAGGCAATTAAGGGATTGGCATGCAAAACATTTATGTGTTCAGTTAATGTGGTTACTTGCAAACTTTGCAGCCTTATTATATGATTACTCCAGTCAGGCTAGCTAAAAAGACTAGATGATAATCCAAACTGATGAGGCATATGGACAACTAATTTAAATAAAACTACCAATAAGAGGAAAATAAAAAACAACCACAGGTCACAGAGGAGACTAAGATTTATTAACATACTCAGTGGTTTGGCACAAAACTAGCCTTCCAAGAGTAACAAACACAGAGTGTACATCTATTTAAATAAATTCAATAAAACAATTAACAATCATCTAATAACAAATCTCCAACTGCATGCCTTATTTAAGCCATTAGGCTCTATAGTGTTATAGTTTAAAATTAGCAATGTTTCTTTATGCAATAATTTGTTTTTAATGTCAACACAGTCCCCTATAGAAAGATTAACTTATTCCAAAATCTTTGCCCTTAGGCAATCTGGATTAGCTGCATGAAAATTCTTAAAATTTGCACCCAAAGGACTATCCATTCTTATATTTTTTATGTCCATAATGTGTTCCTGTACATGTTTTTTTAAAAGATCTGGCTGGCTCTCCCATGAAATACAGTTTACAATCACATCTTAATATAGATACACACACACACATATATATATATATATATATATATATATATATATATAAAACATTTTCAGTATTACAATTATAAATCCCATTTGGGTAAAAATTCATTAATTAATAACATTAAACTCCCTTACTCTATGTTTACAAATGGAACATTTATTACAAATGAATGCTCCTTTCTTAAAAAATACATCATTATATAAAGGAACAGTAGGTGGAATAAATTCTTTGTGTACCAACGTCTGCCAAATTTCTCCCTCTTTTATATGATATTCGTACATTATGTTGTAATACTTTTACCAGACTTTTATCCTTCAGTAATATTGGCCAGTAATCTTTAACTTCACTTAATAATTTGTTCAGTCTAAATATTATAGATAGTCACGAATTATACAGTGACCCCCTATTAATATTCCAAAATGTACATGCTGATTGGCCAACCTTCCCGTTGTAAATCCCACAATATACCAACGGAAAAAGGTTCAGTTGCCTGGACTTTTTTCCATTGGTATAAAGTGCTAAAAACATTTTTTTTAACAAATAAAAAAGAAAAAAAGAAAAAACGGAGCAACAGAAACTTTCTTTTCTCTGTTGCTTCCGTTTCAAAACATTGATGTACTGGGTATCTTGCTCAGTACATCAAAACAAGGAAGCAGTGTACCACAACCAACAGAAGAACAGTAATGAGCCTTTATACAAAGACATTATTTAAGAAAAGTAAGTTTTTTTTTTTCTTAAATAATGTCATTGTATGATAGCAATAACCGACTCCGTGGTTGTGGTATATTGAAATTTACCCACGGTTGGCTTTATTTAATCACTTGGGCTTTGCCCTCATGATTAAACCACACCAGCCATGGGTAAATCTTCAATATACCACACCACGTCATCGGTTATTGCTTAAATAGACCTCTCTACCCTGATTACCCCTATTTGTATAATATTTGTCACATTTCTTTCTTTCATAACTACTTCCAACATTACCTTCCCTAGAAACTATTCCATAACGTTTATTCAATACTTTACATCCAGCATTAATAACCCTGTCTCTATCATATCCTTTTTTTGATGAACATTTCAGTCATTTTCCATATTTCTTCATACAAGTCTTTCTCTGAACTACATAGTTCTATACGTAAAAATTAATTGTATGGTATCATAGAAATCAAATGTGGGGGATGACAACTGCTACCATACAAGAAAGAATTGATATTATAAAACTTTCTATGAATAGTTGTAGCAATTCGCTTACTTACATTTCCCATAAGACTTGCATCTAAATATACTATATGGTTACCCTTTTGGATGCCATCAAATTCTAAACCAAAATTATTGGCTGGAATATGTTGAATAAAATTTTCAACATTATTAGAACCCACTTTGCACAAAAAGATCAAATCATCAATATATTGGAAGTATTTGACTACATTAGATGTAAAAAAAAAATTGTGTTTTATAGATTATATATATATATATATATATATATATATATATATAATATATATATATATATATATATATAAAAATATATATGTGCGTGTATATATATATATATATATATATATATATATAAATATATATATATATAGGTCTAGGACTATTGCATGAAGCTACAATAGTCGAACCCAACATCACCGAACACATTTTAACGAAAGCGCATTTACCGAAAAAGTACTTTCCTTAAAATGTGTCAAAATAAAAAAGCATTTATGTAGGGGGGCAATGCCCACCTGCACCCCCCCCACTTTAATATTCTCACTCCGAGACTGGCACTTCAGTAGGGAAAATGTAATCTTCCCTTATCTGCACCGTACTACGGCCTCCGCAACAGGAATACTTACGTGAAAATGCTGCTTCGGTGAACAGCATTTTCATGTAAGTATGCTTAACCATTAGTGGTTCAGGTAAAAGTGCATTTGGGATTAGTACGGAACCTATAAAAAAAAAAAAAATATATATATATATATATATATATATATATATATATATATATATATATATATATATATATATATATAAATTTGGCCATGACCAAGTTGGCGTACATGGGGGCAAAAGAAGCCCTCATGGCTGTCCATTTTTTCTGATGAAAATTTGCCCATTAAATTTAAAAAGAAATTATTCTGTAAAGAAAAAAACAATTCCATCACATAATTGGACATGTGTATCTCCCAAAATGTTAAACAAGGATTCAATGCCTGTATTGTGTCTAATACTAGTGTATAAGCTTTTGACATCTAGACTAAGCCAATACATTTCTTCTTCCCAAACTACATCTTTAACTTTATTTAGAAAATCTTGCCTGTCTTTCACATATGATGGCATTTTTATTACCCAAGGTTTTAAAAAGTCATGAAGAAAAATGCCTACATTCCTCAGAAAATACTTCTCAGCAGCAACAATAGGTATACCACATAAATTCTCAATGCCTTTATGTATTTTAGGCAAACAATAGACGCAATACATGTGTTACCAATTTTTAACTTTTTTCTAAATCAGATTTAGTGAAATAACGTAGTCGTACACCCTTATTCAATAAAATTAAGTAAATTTCCATTTCACATCACATTTGTCGTATAGTTCACTATTATTTAAATGTGCATAGCAAATCCATACATGCTGTTCATGGTTCATGATTACAATTTTATTGCCTTTGTCAGCTAACTTGATAACCAGTCTACGATCTTTACATAATTAAGAACAACCCATTGTTCTTTGCACAAATTATATGGTACATTCTGTTTGTTATCTAAAAGTTCATGAAACAAACTTTCCATCCGGTGATTTAGCACAGTCATAAAGCATTGAATATTTTGATTAGTATAAGGAGGTATAAATTCACTAGCACTAGGAACAACTTTGTATCAAACAAACTATAGGCATTATTAAATTCATTGTACAGATCTTCCTCTTCTGAAACACATGAATAAAAGGAATCATCCAAACTATTATCAATATCATTTGAAACAGGCACATTATTCGTTTCAGAAAAGTCCACCAAGAGCAATTTTCTACATAATCTGAACAGTTCAGACTTCAGGACATGAAGCCATGGAATAGACATTGGAATGAGTTTTAAGCCCAAATAGAGCACTGAAATGGACACTTCTGGAACCGACAAAGCAGAAATATTTAATACTAAACTGTCTGCAAGGGAAGAAAACCCTTGTTTATAATCAGTACCATTTGTTTTTTTAGTCCTATTTGCACCTTGAAACATTTTATCATTGTTTCTACTCTGTTTGTATCCCCAATCGTATCTGCCCCTTTTCTTACCAGTTTGTTGTGGTTCCGCAGGGGCTTCATTCCGAAAACATTGGGCATACTCTGCAGGTTGTCAGGCTACTGGTAATGGTGGATATCCATCATTTCCTTCACTCTCCGCTCCTGTTGTGCCTTCCATATTGTCCAAGGTAGCAAAGGAAATGGAAATATTAGTTTTGGAACCTCCCTTTCCTGTGCGTGAATAGTTGAAAGTTTTCATTTTATGTTTCCATAGAAACACCATTTCCATTTTATAATCCTTTAAATCTCTATTAATTTAGTTCTTTTTGAAGTCAATAAGTTCCTGTTAATACTCTCTTACTTTATTATTTATATCTGAGAAAATCTCATCCATGTGAGCTGCACTTAATTGTTTACATAACTCCGTATTCACAGCTAGCACCTTATCCTTGATCTTTCTTTGTTTCAAAAGATCACGCTCAGTGAAGATCTTCACCCATTCCATTGAACATTTGTGGGCAGCTGCTACCCATCAATTTTTAAACACTAAATCTTCCTCATTGTGCAAGTCAAAAGGAGTTGTTGGGCTTTTGAATGCTCTTAAGCCCCACTGAGCGATGTCTAGCTCCAAATGGGTACTCATTTTTTTGAACAGGAACTTTTCTAATTTATCATTTAATTCCTGCAACTCTGCAGGTATATAAACAGTACTCACAGGTCCTACAGAAGCAAAGGGGTCTTTCACTCTCTGGTTTCTCTCTAAGGAGAATCTAGCCCATATATTCTCCATGGCTTCTCCTGATTTGGAAACTGATTTATTCATCTGGAACACATATTGTTCTATTGAACACTGACCATTCTCCATATTATCTTCCCAAAAAACACAGGGAATATTGTTGGTGAGGTCCATGGCCATACAGACAACTAAGGACTACAAAGTTTTGAGTTACAGTTTTACATGCATGGTCTGATAAAAAAGATTTAACTTTATAAGATGGACCATATTTGTTACTGATAATCTAACAACCTGGTATGATATTCTGGCACATGGATGAGATGTTTTTAACTTATGAGAGGGCTGAGAGGAATTGTTACATACTAATTATGGGAGTGGCTGGGAATGTGCAATCTACTGAATAGCCACAACTCTAGTGGAGTAAAATTTGCACTAAACGTGTCAAATACGATATTAGCTATCCCTATTGGATCAGAGTGGGCAGTTTTATTCTGTACTAGTGCCAAGCAGTATTAAGTGTTGGTGCTTAACTTCCTGGCATAGTTAAGGGAAGATTTGTAGCTATGTTTGGTTTCACTGATTATTTTAAATCTATAGTCAGCTTTGCAGTTCCCACAGCTTCAGTTAACCTCTTTGCAAGTTTGTATAAGAGTGATCTTAAAATAGGTAGACTGAAACAACTTTAAAGAATTGAGTACTGCCTTCACTGTTTAAGCTAGTATGAAATAGCCTTTGCAGTTTTATTCTAAATAGTTCAATACATTATCTCCTGTAACTAAAACTATTTTCCCACTACACTAGTGTTTATAATGTATATAATTAATAGCACTGAACTTATTTTAGTCTCAACATCCAGCTTATTATATATAATACTGGAACACATCCAAATCCATATATCCTCTTACTAGTGTAGATCTTGTACTATCCAGACCACTTATGGTAAAGCTGCGCCTGTGGGTATATAAAAATAATTTGCTCCAAACAATGCTAATTCCTTGTATGAGTCACACTGCAATGCAGTTGTTTGCTAATTTAGTTGGCACATCTAAATTGTTTGCCCATCCCATTTCTTATGTTTGTAGACCTGGCTCTGAGAGCACCTCAGCTTCTAAATGCATCCCTGGTTTTAGTTTAACAACATACATAACTGCATCTTTGAACTCAGCACACACCTGCTTACTAACTGCAAGACCACAGGGATTTTCTGACAGGCAAGGACAGCCTACGCTGTCTGGCCAAGTATGTTGTTGCTAAAATGGATTCTAAGGCACTATTACCGTAAACACATTGCATAAGTGTGTCTTCTTAAATGTAAATGGTGTACATGTGTACAGAGGGGATAGTCAGCATTACCCTACCTAATAACCCATAAAAGCCTGTCCAGTAGTTTTATTTAAATTTATGCCTTAGCATTTACTCTAAAGTAGCATAAGAATAATAGCGTATAATTTGCTAAACATAGTTTTAGTAACTGCTATTTGATACTTCAGCTCCCCCCTCCACCATCTGCCTTCCCCATTACACTCATGTGGAAAGTTCAACACAATTATTTCAAAGGGACAAACTCTTGCTACGAATATTATACTACACTGTTCAGCACTATACCATTTAAATCTGCAGTTATTTGGACTTTTATACCCTTATAGCTGTGTGCAATACCTGGGTTGAAGTACTAAACAACTATGAGTATAATCCACTGAGTGTTTCATTTGGGATCTCCAAGCATTCTCAGCAGGTGCATCCCACACAGTTCATCACTCCGCAACCCTACCCCCAATTCCCACCCATCCATACTTACTCTACATTTATTCTGCACTATATCCACCTCCTAACAGATGTGACCACTCAGTATCAGGATAGTACAAAACTTCTCCCCACAATATAATTACCTAATCTCTTAATTATCTTAGCCTCTCTGTCATCCATCCCAGCCAAAACTCTAGGAGGTTTGACCCCTCATTAGCAAGATAGTTAAAAAGTCCTCCTTACAGTATATTAACTGATCTCCTAATCATCTCATCCGCTTTCTCTACATCACAGACAACCATTATCCTTTTACCCCACCCCCGCTCCTTTACTTTTCCATCTAAAATACTTTTTTTTCTACATTTTGTCCCTCTACCATCTCTCCCTTTATCAGTAATGCTTGTAAACAAAATGCTGCTCCTTGTATTATTCTGTCATATTCTAGTACTGCCCTCCCATTTAACATACTTTCCCCCAAACTATATTATCCCAACCTGCAGCCTCCTACTTAATATAGACAATTATAATTATTTTATTATATCTCCTAGCCACTCCAGTCTCTCTACTAGTCTCTGTCTTAAATACAGAATACTTCACTGTGATCATCCCTCTCTCAAAATAAAACACTCGTTCATAAACATCTTTAAGAATTATTCCAATTTTTTTCTTCAAAACTCAGATTCAATTGTGTGGGGACATTCACCTAAACTTTGGTCCTACTAATCTAAACCAAAACCCCAACAGCACCAGTTACTGCAAGCACCATAACAGCCCAGATAACTCCCTCCTTCATTTATAAGCTATCCCTCCTCTAATGCCTCCTTTATTTCTTATACAAAGACATTTTCCACCTAATCCAATTACCATCCACACAAATGCCATTCTCCGACTCTATCAAGCAAAAGTCTAGCCAAAAACGACTTCTGGTAACATTAAATCTTTGCAGTACTTGTAATAAAATTACAGATCTACATGTCTGGATATGACTCTATTATCCAGATATCCTAGCTATCAGTGAAACATGGCTTAAATCTAATCTGAAAGATGCAGAAATATGACTTACAGACTATAGCATTATTATGATTGACCAACTCCACAAAAAAGAGGTGGAGTCACCCTAATGTACTCCAGCTCATAATCTCGCCTCCTATTCCAACTTCATCCCTCCAAATTTCACTCAGCCAAAATACTCATAACACTTTCTAAAAAAACACACTGTATTATTGTACTTTACACCCCCTCCCTCGTGGAAACAACATATCCTTACTAGAAAAAATTCTTTCCTGGGTATCTAGTACTTTTATAAAAAAGCCATTCTGGATGATGTCAATTTTGATTGGCAGTATGCAAACTCTTGCAGTCCCTCCTCCTGCATAAATCTATTTGTTTTGAGTCAATTAATCTCAACATCTACTAGATAAAACAAAAGCAACAAGGACACAATTCTTGACTGGATTTTAATCTCAGTGGAACATATCCTAACTCCCTAAGTGACCATCTCCCTGTACACAGACTTACCACTCATTACCCAAATATCCACCATCTTTAACCAACCATGAATCTCACAAAATTTAACAAAGACTTATTCAACAGTCCTTCAATTGATCTATATTAAATATTCTTTCATTAAATTATGTAGTTGCAACTTTTAACACCCTAAATAACTTTGCCCCTCTATTTATAAAAAGAGTAAAAGTAAAACACTCCCTCTGTCCATCCATCTTTACCAAAAACATTATGTATACCTGAGATAAGGCTTGGAGGGAGTGGCTAAATCAAAAACAAAAAGAAAATTTTAGGATATACAAGGAACTTTGTAATCAAGCAAAAAAATCAAATATACAAAGATAAGAAATACACATCTACTTGTGCAAGAAGTGCCCAAGTTTTGAGGACATGGTCAAGGGGGGTTTGGCCCTAGTAAGACAGTTAACTACTAATGCAAGGGAGTTAGCACTTATAAAGTCAGGGAAATGATAAACAGGCCAACCATTGACCATGCTGGTCAATCAGTTTGATTTATAGTTGAAGTTTCTCAGTAGAAAAGTGTTGGGTTTAATTTTGATTTCAAGCAAGGTGTTATGATATTAATTGTGCTAAGAAAGGGATGCAGAGGGTGTTCTGTAGCTAGTGATAATTTTGTTAATGGTTATTTGGAGATCTAGGAGTTAACATTTTATGTCCAGAGGAATCATTTTTGAAGTGGTGATATTTCTGACAAATACTTATCCCCCTCCCCCCAAATTCTGTGCCCATAGTGACCGCGGTGGTGCAGCGGTTAGCATTGCTGCCTCACAACAAGTGGTTCTCCCATTCAATTTCCAGATGAAGTGCCTTCTGTGTGGAGTCTGCATGTCCTCTCCACAGTCGAGTGACATTTAAAGACATGCAGGTAGGTACGTGCATGAATGGGTGTGCCTTCCTTGAAGGTTTGGCATCAGGCTGGCAACTCAGCACCGTAAAAATCCACTGCCAATCATTAGCGGACCAGAGTTCCGCTGTGGTGACCCCTAACCAGGAAAAGTCAAAAGACAATACTTACTTTTACTATATATATATATATATATATATATATATATATATATATATAAGTTGCTTATTTATTTTACATTTGTTTACTGGGAAAGTCCAAATGGACAAGAAGTCCATTTTCAGCAGAGGTATGATGAGGAAAGCTCCATAGAAGAAACATCAAAAACAATACTTACATATCTAGGTATAATATATATAGCATGAGTACATATTAATATTGCATGTGCAAAAAACAAATTAAAAAAAACAAGAATAGTAAATGTAAAATAGAGAAAAATATTTACATCTTGTAATTAAGTGTAGACGCAGTAAAATGTGATATAAAATAGTGTAGAGAGGAAGAAAGAGGAGAGATATTTTTTGTTTAGCTATTTAGTTGATTAAAAGTTATTAACCTGGGTCACAACAGGTACATATCCATATGTTTGATGAGTAGGACTTTTTGAAGTTTGCTTTGCTGTCCGTGGACCTTATATTGATTGGCCAGGAATTCCTGAGTTTTCCAATGCAGTTAGAGTATAGGGAATCACCAGCAGTATTGTTACTTTTGGTAACTGGAACATAATAACCAGTTATTTAAGTAGTGTAGTAGTATGTTTTGTAGAGCTGGAGTTTTCATCTGTTTGGTAAAGCAATCGATGTGTCATTGAAAGTTGGTTGAAGACTAGCATATTAGGAAATTCTAACCAGGAGAGCTGCTTAAGAGCCAAGCAGTGGTGAGATCTATAGGTTGATTTAGTTGCAAATTTTGTGATTCTGTATATGCACACACACATACATATATACATACATCCACATACAGATTTATATATAATGCATACAAACGAGCATTCTCCTTTGAGAGAAACTTAGCAAGTACAGCCAAGAATAACTATAAGGCCTTTTACAACTACATACTTAACCTAAAGGGCAGGACCCGAGCATGTGCAGAGCTAGTGGTGAATGGTTTCACACACACTGACCCCACACAGATAGCAAACCTGCTAGTGGATAGGTTTGGTGAAAGTTTCACTTCCTTATCCCCTTCTAACTTACAATGAACCTTCCCCCAAACTTATCCCCACCCTGCATACCTGAAGAGCAGGTCCTCAAAGCCTTGTCCAAGGTAAAAAACAGTCTCTATGGGACTAGATGATATCCCAGGCTGTCTTCGAAACAGGTTAAAACATGAACTAGCGTCACCACTAGGTACCCTCTTCAATCACAGCCTAACTACAGGCTTTGTTCTTGCAGAATGGAGAACAGCAACAGCTATTGCCCTCCATAAAGGTGGCTTAGCAACAGACCCATAATTCTGACCAGCCTCATCTGTAAGACCATGGAACGTATCATTATGGACCTCATAAATAAAGACATAGGTGACTTCCAAACCCTGGATACTACCCAATTCGGCTTCATGAAGGGCAGATTCTGCCTGTTGAGTCTGGAGAATTTCTTTGAAAATGTGATCAAGGCCATTGATGAGGGAAAATCTGTGTACACTGCATACCTTGGCCTGGCAAAGGCTTTTGACACAATCCCACATTGCCATTACCGATAAACTTAGCAAACTGAATGTAAACCCCTCGTTGTAAGATGGGTCGCCAACTGTCTCACAAAGCAGACACACACTATCAAAGTGGGTGACTGCACATCAACCAGCAGACCTGTCACCAGTGAGGTGTTGCAGGGGTCAGTGCTGGGACCCCTGCAGTTTGATATATACTTCTCACAAGTTCAGGTCAAAACTAAGGGGATGTTGCTGACCAAGTTTGCAGATGACTGCAAACTGAGTGCAATCATTGAACCCCAAATGATGTCAGTGTACTCCAGGATGGTCTCACAAAGAGCAATGACTGGTGTATTAGTCATGGTCTCAACCTGAATGCAAAGTAATGCATCATCATTCCCTTCGGCATATAAACAGTCTCCCATCACACTATCAAATCAACAACAATACCCTAAGTACCCATTAAGTAGTAAGGAACCTGGGATCACAGGTTGACTATGACCTTAATTTCGACCACCATGTGTCTACTGTTATAAGGAAAGCTTTATTCATAGCACTCTTGATTAGTAAAGGCATCACCTTGAGAGCAAATGAAGTTATAACCCCCTATATTCGTTACTCAGCTGGCCCATAATTGGGTATTACACCCCATTTTGCATGTACCACATTAAGCACCTGCAGCAATTAGAGAGACCTCAGAGGTTTCTAACAAAGAAGATCAAGGGGCTCCAGCATATGCCTTACACAGACTGACTAAAGTCCCTGTCACTATACTTCTTATCATATAGACTTCTTAGGGAGACTTATGACTGGCCTACAGAGCATTCCAAGACCCAGACCTAATGAACTTACTGCATATCTGTAAATCAATTGGGATTAGGGTTACCCATTCCAGGGACTTGAATATAGCCTGCAACTTAAATAGGACATGCTGACGGGACAGGTTTATCTCCCAGTGACTGCTGCATCTTTGAAACAGGCTACCAATTCCTGTGAAACAGAGCACCTCTATGACACTGTTCAGGAGGAACCTGTATGGGGGGGATGGGGCACCATAAATTCTTACTGTAGATAGAGCCCACAACCCTCCTGAACATGAGCAGTCATCACTAAATGCAATCTTTGGCACTGACCAGCATTTCTATGGTATTACATTGCGGTGAAATGGCTAGGCTTAAAATAATCTCCAGGTTGATAGCTTTGAAACCTCCTATGATCCTATGACATATACATACATACATACATACATGCATATACACACACATATGTGTACAAAAATACATGTATATACATGTACACATACATATATATATTTGTGTGTGTGTGTGTGTATATATATATATATATATATATATATATATATATACACATACACACACACACACACACACACACATACATACACATATATATATTTATATGGTTTACTATGGAAATTCTGAATCACCTCTTTGGTCGACCATTTAAATTGCTGAACCGAAATGCTGAATTTGAAATTCCAAATAGTAAACCAAAGCGAAAATGAATACATCAACAACTGTGGTATAATGTATTCTACATAGCAGGAGGTGATGTCACTCCCCTCCTGCTATGCACATTAACATACCGTTGAATTCTACAGTCAATGGTACATTAATTCTACTATTTTGCAGGAGTAATATGCCCCCCTGCACCCCCTATGTGGGGGGCTGTGTACACCATAACTTTGTACATTAAATATGCCAACTCTGAGACTGCACTTCAGTGAGGAAATGGGATAATCCTCTGTTCTTCATTGAAGCGTGACCTCCCTTCCCAATGTCAGTACGTCACTCGTCAAGTGATAGAATGCACAAGTCATCTCGATCATTTGTCTCTACCTATGTTGGTTCGCTTATATGCCCCTTAGAAACCATGAATTCAACCTTCAGAACTGTGACTGGTTGCACTTGATTTAAGTCATAGTAAACCTATATATTTATATATAGATATGTATGTGTGTGTATATATATATATATATATATATATATATATATATATATATATATATATATATATATATATATATATACACACATACACACACACACACACACACACACACACACACACACACACACACACACACACACACACACACACACACACACACACACACATACACATGTATATTTAAAGAGAAGGGCTGATGGTAGTACTATGTTTTATTTATATAGCCTTATCATTAAATGGGTAAAGAATACCATTTTCTGCATATTAATAAAGAATAGTTGTGCTTGCAGCTTTTATCCTCTGTTTATCTATATCTTTATTTATTGTGCATTTCATTAACCGAGTACTATGCCAACATTGGTGCCTTATTAAAAGACTTGATGAATCTCTGGGGTATAGAAAGGAGATATCAAGGGAATCAAACCCAAGTGAGGAGAATGTGGGTTGATCATAATCAGTACACTTACTGTTATGTAGTATTGATTGCAGAAAACATAATGGGTCTTGTACATCGTGCTCTATGTTGTCTGTGTGTAAAATATTTATGTTTCAAAACATTTGTACACTGCCCGACTGACAAAAAACTTATTACACATTTATAAACAGCAAATATGATGTATTGCTCACTTACAAGAATCAATAACTAAACTTCATGTCATCTTATTAAATTATATATCACATGAAATACTTTTTTCTGTGTACTGGCATTCAGCCATATATTTATGAAATGTAAAGGATACAAGTATATCTAGTAATATTTCTTGTAAGCCATCAGCATAAATCAGCATTTTGTGTATCTGTATTATGTGTATTTGCATTAGTAAGTGTATTTATCTATATGTAAATGAATGTGTACCTTTTTCCTCTGTGGAGCTTTTCTCCCCGGGCTTCCGCTGAAAATGGACATGTATCCAGTCGGACCATCCCGGTCAACAAATGTAAAATAAAATAAAAATAAATAAAATAAATATTAAGTAAGTGACATCAATTCATAACAAAATAAGCACTGAGGCTTGTAGATCATTAAAGTGCAAACCTAGGTCCTCATGTATTCATAAATAGTAGGATGCTTCAGTGGTTTACATTCCACTGAGTGCTTTTTTGTGGCATAAGGGCTGTTCTTAAACAGTCACAACTACTGGTCCATGTATGGATGCTTCACAAAAGCTATTTAGTGTTTTAAAATAGGGCAGAAAAGAAAATGAACTTTGCACACACGTACATAATTGCTTCAGGTCATCCCACAGTTTTGCATTGCTTGGTATTATTCAGAAATGCCACTTTTTGTGAATGATATGAAAAAAATAAAACATAAACAAACCTGATAATCAGTGTTGAAGATAAAATAATTTCCTGCAAGCCAAATACCTCAAATGCTACTGTCTTGCTATTCCTGATACAGATATTTAATCACAGATCCATGTTTTATTGTTGTCTGAAGATTAAGAAAAAGCTCAAACGTTTTAGTCTTTGATAAAGAAAATGTGAAACAACTAAATATACATATGCTTAAACTTTCTAAGTTTTCTATATTGCTTTTTGTGGAGGGCAACAAAAGAAAGTTATATCATTTGATTTTGCATCCCGGATCCTAGCAAAGGAAATTCCTCAAGTTAGGATTATGCAGTCAAATACATTTCTTTGGTATCTTTGCTGGGACTTGAAAGGTTGAAGATATTTCAGCCAGGTATTTTGTATCGCATCTCCCTCAAAAACATATTTAGAACCTTTATGACAACAGCTACTTTCTTAATATTTTAAAAGCACAACTGCTCTTTTAGTATTAACTTTCTAGTATGAATGATCCTGTGTGCTTATATTCTTGAAGATAACACATTGCTCTATTGTAATATGTGATTGAAACTGCAATAAATCCTAGGGGCATGAATTTCCTAATGGTAGAACTGCTATAGTAATTTAAAAAAAAATGTTTACTCAGTTACAGGGAAAAATAGATGGTTGGTCAACATTTCACATGGCACATGCAGCACACTTCCTTGAAATCTATACCTTTATGTATTACTCTTTTAGCGACCTCTGACATTAAATAATGTGCTCTCATATTAAATTGTCCCAGGGGTGAATATACCAGACATTGATTCAGAATTATACTGCATGCAGTCATTGCAAGACCTCAACAGAAATCCCTTTATGCATTGCAGAATTTAATATTGTATTATAAGATTGCATCCTTGACAGGATTTATTAATCATTTTAACTCTGGCACAACATGCCATACATATTTCATAAACACTCATATTTAATGTATTAAATTTCAGTTGTGTCATCCTTCAAGTCCCTGTTACTCAATCAGCAAGTCCTAATTCAGGATCACTATTAGCAATGTTTGATTTATTACTTCTGCAGCACCTCGCAACATTTGAAATGCAAGATGTGAGAAAACATAGTTAGATGTGTGTAGTTCAGTGTAGAATAAATGCATTATAGTCAAATTAAGAAATGGTCTGTCACATCTGGGAAGGTACCTCTAACCTGCCTCTTCAGTATGTGTGTCACTGCAAAGCATTCAGATGTGACAAAATGCTTGAACTCAAGCTATGTCTGTAATTGAATTGAAAACCTTTGGAGTGAAAATACTTTGAAAGAGAGAAATTATATTAGACATTGGAAACCTGTAGTAACATACCCCCACAACCCAGTCTTAATTTCAGTCTTTTTTCTTTACAGGTCCTTTACACTTGGATGAAAATGGTGGTAAATCTGGTCCCAAGATTTTTTAATTATGTGTCTCTAGTAGTCTGTTTATTTCAGCTGTTATGTATCACAACCAATCCTCAGATATATCATATATATTGGCAGGTATTTATAATCAAGAACATGCGACTGTGTTTTGCGTGTGTGTCTGTCTGTGTATATGCATGCGTGTGTAAGGTCATGTAAAGGCGCTAGGTATGTATGTGTTTGAGGGTATTTACAAAGACACATTTATATATATATATATATATATATATATATATATATATATATAAAAAGACACATGTACATGCACACACACACACAAAACAAAATCATGTACTTCCATATATGTATGTGTGGTTGACAGCTGTTTAATCAGCTGCATTTGGTCGACTAAGCAGTTGGTCAATAGGTGTGTGAAATTGCACAATTGCTGCGGTTGGCAAATATGCCCTTACCCTATTTTTGTGTGAGCTCACAGTTAGTATATATAATTAGCAGGAAGTATGGGGTGCAGACCCCCAAATGGGTGGTACAGGGGGGCTTGTCCCCTGCAAAAGCAATGTTATATTATGTTATGTTTTTTAAACATAAGATTTTGCATGTGCAGAAGCTGTTTCTCAGCTCATTTGTATGGAAGTGTTGATGCTGGCGTTTTCAACCTTAAGAGATAGAAGTTTCCACAGCTGACATTAGGTTTTTGCCTAAATATGGTACACACACACACACACACACACACACACACACACACACACACAGAGGTGTGTGTGTGTATGTATATATAGATAGAGATATATATGCGTTCCATTTGTTTGATTGACAGGAGTTTAGGCTACATCTGTTTAAATCAACAGCATTTGATTGACTGTACAGATAATTGACGAGTGCAAGATTGACGATCCCTGGGCAGGGGAATATTCCCTTTGCCCAGGGACTGTGCAGATTTGGAGTTAGTGTGTATATGTGTGTGTGCATATAAAAAAATAACAGGAAAACATAAAACATCAAAAGAGAGGAATGTCAAAAATACTTTGCACGATAAAGTGCATTCCATAATATCAACATTCCCCTCTTCCAGACACAGCAGTTAGTTCAACTCTACTGTTTTACAGGGGGGCTATGCCCCCACCCCCCTACTTAAACATACCAACTCCGAGATCGCACTACATTGAAGAAATGGGCTACTTCCCTGTTCCTCACTGAAGTGCGACCTCCATCCACAGTCTCTGTACGTCACTTTTCCAACTAACCTTAACTCTTGACTAACCTCGTTTGACCACTTGTCCTTCAGTTTCCTGCACCTTAGGAACCGTGAGTTCGCACATCAGCCATTCGACATCCTGCAGTTCGGGTACATGATATCAAGCCTATATATATATATATATATATATATATATATATATATATATATATATATATATATCTTTATTGATTTATTTATTTTAAGTGATATTTGCATGCACCAGGAAGAAGCCTTGGCATATATGTACTAGGAAGTCGATATCTTCATTTTTGACGTAGAGTGTTTTACCTCTGGGATGTTGGCATTTGTGTCAGTTTAGCAATTGAAGGTAAATTTTATATAGCTAGATACACACACATACACACACAGCCACATATATATGGGTACCTACGGACAGAATAGCAAAACACAAAATGCCACGTAGTCAGAAGTAAAAATTACAAATACAGAAAATATAGAAATATGAAAATCCATTTTATTTAACACAACATTTAAGGGGTATTCAGATAGTTCCTTAATGCTACAGTGCTGCATTATATGTACACATATATATGATTTACCTTCATAATGTCGATCACATATAATCGACCGGCCGCATCACCGAACTGTTTCCACGAAACCAGAACCGCAAAAACTTTCGAATGTCGAACTTCGAATTTTGACATTTCTGACCGCACGACACCTCCACACCAGTGTTAACATGGGTCAAAGAGGGGGTGAGATTTTGCCGTTCGGATATTTGGTGTTTGACGTTTTGAAAAGTTGCAGTTCGGTATTCGTGGAAGCGGGGTCGACCATAACATGATCGGCCTTTGTGAAGATAAACCCCTACATATATATATATACATATATAGATAGATAGATAGATAGATAGATAGATAGATATAGATATATCTATGTGTGTATATACATACATATATATATATATATATATGTGTGTGCGTATATAGCTATAGATATATCACAGAAAGCTTAACTTGAAGTGACACGATGCTACTGCAATATGTATCAGGGCTTGCCTTGTTATGGTTGGTGTGAGAAGGATCAGATAGTAAATTATGTTAGCTGCGTTAATGGCAGTCAGCATGCTACTATAGAACCAGTGATATTTGTGGTCACATGACCAATGGGAGATGCACAGCAAGGTGGCATGTTTGAGGTTATTAATGCTCATATGTGAAATGAAGCAGCTCATAGCTGCAACATGGGCATTTAAGGCCAGCACAACAAAGTGCTAGCTCAAGCCTTCATTGCTAACCTCTGAAAATTTGCCCCACCCCACAGTCTGTGACAATGCAGTGTTGTAATCAATCTCTACTATATTTTGTGGGCTGGGAGGGGGTCATCAGCCATGGGTCCAAGACATATTCTGCATCACCTGCTACAAGAACAGTGGACAGCATTGTGAGTGGCCTGCTGCCTGAGCCTTGTATCAGCATATGTAGCACACTTCGGCTGACGATGTGTGTATCTACCAAGTAGATGACCATGTGGAAGGTCACTCTCATGAATCATTGATATGGGCTGCACATGCAAACAATGTCGAAATTATGAAAACTGAGTGGATGATGTCCATACATGTATATAATACCTGTGCATTGTACACCACCTGGCAGCTGAAGGAGTGGAAGCTGTCTCTGATGATATAGCGGATGCCATGTGGATCCTCAGTGACCATACAGATGCAGTCAGTAGCTCTCAGGCTGTCTCTGAAATGGGCTGTGCCATAGAATACCCACATAGCAGAGGACATAACCACCACTATCTTTGGAAACTATATGTGCTCCTCCACATGCATCAGCATCACATCAAGGAACTAGTAAAAGATCTGCGAGGATGACGGTTGTGAAATTCCTAATGTGTCCCTTGTTGAATGCTGAATTTCCCCTACAGTAAGAATGGTTAACTCTATATTCTATGCACCCTCACCGATCCCACGTGAGGGCAGAACATGACTGTTAGTTTCCAAATGTTGTCTCCACCCACATGGTAGCAGTTGACAATCTCTTTATCTTGGAGATGATAATTAGCCACCAACAGACCCTTCTGTGATCTGGAGGGTGATGACCTATAATATCGCAAACACTAGCTCTGAATGTCACCACTAGGACATGTGGCAATACTAATGCTACCACTATTCCCAGCATCATAACACAAGTGAAGATGGAATGCATTGGCAAATCATGATGACCAGAATAGCTGATCACCATATCGATCCATTCTAAATGTATACATTCATGAAACATTCCACCATTTTTCTTTCATTATTTGCATACACAATAGCTATCATACTGACACACATCTGCATGTCTTATGCAGCCATTTGTCCATTAACTGCACACCATGCCTCTCTGGTTCTACTGTTGAGTTATTTTGTCTCTGAACTGACCCTTCTGGTGCATCACATCTCAGAATGCTATTTCCTCTAGTTTTTAAGTCAAAATTGCAATAAATATAAACATTAGCCCACATTGTATAGTCAGAAATACAAAGATTTTTGTTTTTCAGGGGGTGGGTGCTACACTCTTGCATGCCAGGAGCAGTCATGATATTATATGAAGTAATTCCAATGAAAAAATGCTTTTTTGTACCATTGGATATTGTGTTATTAATAAATACAATGCTAAATCTTAAGACCAAAAGGTTGCACTCAGTTCATTACATTTTTATGCATGTTAGTATTTTTGGTCATCTGTCGATATTTAACTCGATTTCTCTCTTTTTGTATTCCTTGTCCACTCTTCTATCACTGGCTTTACCCTAAGCAGTTCCTTCTTCACTTAAATCCCATTTTTGTTGTTTTTATCCTTCTACGACAACTCTTACTTCACACACACACACCCTAAATACCAAGTCTTTATTGAATCTGTAATCATACCTCTCAACCGCCCAGATTTTCACAGAATGTCCAGATTTCTCTTCTTAAAATATTTTGTTTATTTGGCAAATCACTGGGGATTGAAATCCCTAAATAATGACATATGTTTGAGTCTCAGACTTCATATCCTTCAGAAACATTCATGCTAACCGAGTTCCTGTTGGTCTAGCAACTTTTTTAAGTTTATAACAGCAATATTTAAAATCTGTACCTATTTTGGGACTTTGTCTTCTCCCCATTATCTTACGCTTTTTCCAGATTTGTTGCACTAAGAGATAGAGAGGTATATCTGTAATCAGTATACTTTCAGTGTTGTTTGTACTCAAAAAGGGTCTGCTGTAATCTCTTTGTATATCTTTCTCTTGCTAAATATTCTTTTTCAGCTTTTATAGGTTCATAGGTGTTTGCTAGGCTAATGACCACAAGGACCTCTTTAAGCCTAGCCATGCATCCCAAATCTCTGACAAGTTCTGATACCCTTGATAAGTGTAAGCATGGGCCTGGGAGATGAACCATTTTCAGATAACCTGTCTCCATTAGAGACATAGGTGCCAAACTAGGGATGAATTTCTGGTTTCCCATCCAATTGTGTCAGTTGCACTTGAATTGGATTAGGCAGGAACTCTGCTTTACTAGTCTTTGGGATACATACCTATCTGTCTAACAGGTCCTATTTATAACACAAGCAAGGTTTAAGTTTTTAGAACAGGTAATTCTGGTACTGTTTGTTTTGTGGATATACAGGAGGTCCATCAGAGTGGGGTCTGACAATGCCCTGTATGCCAGGCATAGATCTCCTCTCAAAAGCCTGTAGGAGACAGAATACATGCATAGGGCCTTGAGGTGGTCTGCATAGGACATATTACTTAAGACCTGTTTACTTTTAGTGAGAAACATCTGTGGACATTCCAGTTGCTGGATATGCCTGGTTAGGTACACACCAAAGGAGGCATTGTACTCAATGATAGAACTGATGAAAGCTGAATACAGTGGAAGAATGACTTCCTTGGACTTAGATGCCATACCTTTGTTTATAAGTTGGGCAGCATTGAATGATTTCCTCACCACTGTAGACACATGATGATCAAAGGCTAGATTACTGGCTATGTGTGTCCCTAAGTCCCTGATGTCTGGGTCAACTGTAAGGGGTATTTTGTTAATATGATAATTACCAGGGATGAATGACTTCCCAAAGGATACTATTATGCATTTCTTGGCATTTAGTTTTAGTCCATGGCTCTGACGCCAGTTGTTTGTCTGTGTCAGCCCCTCCTGGAGAACATTTGTGTCAGTGTGAGATTCAATGTCAGTTCCTAATTTGCAGTAATCTGCAAATTTAGTTATCCAGAGACCACTGAAATTGGCCTTGACTTCTGAGAAGTAAATGCCAAAAAGGAGCAGCCCAAGGACTGATCCCTGAGGGACTACACTTGTGACTGGCTTATTTGTAGAGGTGGACTCCCCAATTATAACTTCCTGGTCATGCATATGAGTCAGTTGGCTATCCACTGGTTGACATACGGGTTTGTACCTAACCTCCTGAGTTTGTCAACAATGCCCGAGTGGGGTATTGTGTCAAACACCTTGGCCAGGACAAGGTAGGTAGTGTGCATGATTTTGCCTCATCTATTGCTTTGGTGACCTTCTCAAACAAGTCCACCAGGTTGAGTAGGCATGATCTGCCATTGATGTAACCAAACTGGGTGGAGTCCAGTATCTGGAAGTTTACTCTATCTCTGTTGATCATCTCCATGATAATTCTTTCCATGACTTTACATATATGACTAGTGAGACTTATGAGTCTGCAGTTTCCAGGGTCTGTAAATGTCCCACCTTTGTGCAGAGGGATGACTGTTGCCTTTCTCCATTCATGAGGCATGAAGCCTGTTTGCAGGCTACAGTTAAATAGTAATACCAGAGGCCCTGATTGGTCATGTTTCATGCTATTTAGAAGGCATCCTGGGATATTGTCTGGGCTCATTGATGCAGTGTTCTTGGTCTTAGAGAAAGCATTAAGGACCTTTTCCTTCAGCAAAATAGTTTGCTATATCTCCTGGCTCAGTATAGGTGGGTCCATTTATAATGAGCTCTGCACAAAATTGTGTATTGTCTTTGAGGTTGTGGACATAGCTAAAGAATGCTTTGTGGTTGTCTTTGGCCTGGGAGGACAAAATTACATCAAATTTGGCTTTGGTAGACTTTATTTGTTCTCTGAGTTGTTTGATTAGTTTGATATGAGTGCTTTTATCCTGCTGGGTGCTACACCTACTAATTTTTGCCATGATTTTCTTCCTCCTGTTATACAGCTGATTAATTTTGTGATTCCACCAGGTGGCTTATTAGTTCTCTACTTCTTCCTGTTGGGTACAGGTAACATGTTTGTACAGGGTTTCTGTGAACAGTTCTGCATAGACAGAAGTGTTCTCAAGATTTATAGGAGCTTGAAATTTTGAGAGGTTCTCACTTAATAGCAGGAGGTAAGCCTTAGAATAGATCCTGAATATTCCATGCTTAGCTGGGGGTCCAAGTTTTACTTTTACTTTGAAGAAGACCATTTTGTGGTCTGACCTTACCAGGGAAGGCATTATAGTAGGGAATGTTCAGCAGTCTTCCATATTGGTGAAGACCAGATCCAGTATGGTTGCAACCCTGGTTGGTATATTGACAATCTGGTCCAGGGAGTTTGTGTTTACAAAATCCAGGAATCTCTGTGCATATCAGTTTGGTGTCATATAGGATTCGGAGTCAATAGTAATATGGTAATTAAAGTCACCCATGAATATGGTATTGGGTTGGATGGTAAGTGTTTATAATACGCTTAAATACATGGCATGGATTTCCTGGGTCATAGAGGGGGACCTATAGCTTGCAAGGAAGTGGTATTTGATTTTACCTATGGTGATTTGAACATGGAACAACTCAACTACATTGTGCTGTTTGACCAGCCTTGAAGTATATTTATTTT